>NC_092208.1:27582837-27633345 GCF_043381705.1 Parasteatoda tepidariorum | reverse complement strand
TGGGAAAGACTTTAAAACAAAACTTACAACAGTTACTTTTCTCAACAACTGAAATTTAGAATAGTGTGATTAAGCAAAATATGTGAACTGTTTGAAATTTCAAATTAATATTGAAATGTACAGGTTTAGAATTTTCTGCAGTGAAATGTTTTCGGAACTTCAGTATTCAAAAAAGTATACAAAAGCTAGACGTGAAGAACGTATCCAATGAGTGAGCAAAGCGAGCATTGGATTGCGAAGCAATCCGAAAAGAACTGCGAAAGCAGTTCCGGGGGCTGACGAGCGCCAGCGAGAAGGGGGTGGAGCCTCCTAGTATAAACTAAAATCGCAATATATTTAAGAATCGGAATAAGTAGTAGAACCGTAATAATTTATTTTTTTAATTTGAATGACTGAGGACTTCAGGGATTGTTTTCAAAGACGCATATAAAACATATGGAAAATATTCATACAAATAGACATATTAATATCGCTAGAAGATTTTATACACATATGAACTTTATTCTCCAATTTGTGATCAATGCAATATTTATTCATTATTTTAATCCGTATGACTAATTGGAAAGGACAAACTAAAAGTAGAAAAAAATTCTAGGCTTTAAATGTTATTTGAAGGAATCACACGACAGAATTTGCTTACCCCTTTAATTTCCTATGTCCATATTCTAACTCGGAAGCACTACATCGTTGACTCACTTCTCTTGCACTTATCTAAGTAAATAGTAATGTAATGAATTAAAATGTTACTTTATAAGTAAATTTCATTAAATGGAATCCATTTTAATTAAGTAATTTTGATGACTTGAAATAAGTTCCATTGAAAAAATAAACATGAAATAAGGGAGGCATAGTTGCAGGGCTCAAAAAACCGTCCGTCCGTCCGCCAGTCCTCGGCGGTCAAAAATTCCCCGCGGACAACAAATTTCTCGAATTCGACGTCCGCGTGGACGGCCATTTTTCCGTCAAGATTTGTGATACATTTTCAATTTTTGTTATCTTACAAGAGTCTAGCGCCTCACTTCTAATGACCCTCTAATCTGGAAATACAGCAACATACTGCGGAATTGATGTTTTCTCTGTCTGGGAGTACTGCAGTGGTTGAAAGGGGCTTTCCAGAAATGAACTAGTGAACTTGTGAACTTGTTGAACCAGAAATGAACACATTACGTACTAGTCTTAAACAAGAAACTTTAAACTCAATTATGAACGTCTACCTAAAGGAAAAACCCCTTTCAGATTTTGTGCAGAAACCTCTGTAAATCATAGGCTTGATGGTGGAAGGGGCAAAAGTCATATATGAGTGATTTAAAAAACGCAGTACTCTCGGATAAATTGACATTCCGGATTACTTGACTTTTGTTATTTAAATTATTTCATAAAGGATATAAATTATTTCATAAAAGAAATACTAGGTTACAATTAGTAACCTAGTATTTCTTTTATTACTGTATAATGGAATCCTAGTATTTGCAATCCTAGTAACTACTAAATCATTGTGCAATTTATATAAATGCTAGTAATAAATAAGCGAAAATTATATTTTTATTTATTTAGAAGCTACGGGTTAGTTTCAAAGGAGGACGGGTACATTGTTGGACAAGCAGTCCTCGGGGACGGGCAAAATTTCTGAGTTTTTTCGAGCCCTGCATAGTTGACATAAAAGTAACTTGGGTAACAAGATTTTATACAATTTTGTGCTTGACTGAAATATACCTTGTTCGAAACAGCCAAAATGTAATTTACCCCCCCCCCCTCAGCATTTAATACCTGTTCGAAATTTTAATAGTTTCCTTTTGACTCTTCTCTATTTTCTACCGCAATTAAAGCTCTCTTCTTATTTAATATATCTTTTTTATGATATGAATTGTCCGATTTCGTAGGGATTTTTTTTCCCTAGTTCAAAATTTGCTGCCTCAAAGTGTTTTTTTTTCCTTCATTTTTTTTTCGTTTTTATAAGAATTCTAAAAGCACATATTTCCATAAATACGGAGGACACCATGTATAAATAAAGATTAGAAATTTGTATTAAAATAAAAATACAACTTTATCAGTTTCTTGTGTAGTTAGTAATGACAAAAAAGTGCACACATCTAATTAACTTTAATTAATGTCAAATGTGTAAAGTAATATAATTGTTATGTTGAGCCAAACTAAGTAAATTATATATAGAACGCATATGAGAGAGTTAATATGAAATTCGCATTATAAAAAATAATTACAATACATCACATTTGTAAATATCAACTTTTTACACCGAAAATGTTATTTTTAAGAGAATGTTATATATTTAATCATTTTAAAATAGAATTTTTGTTTATAATATGACTCTAAATATAAAACTGTAATGAGAGCATTGTACAGATATACATATGAAATTATTATTATTCTCTGTGTTACAACAATTTTCGAAAATGGCCACTTTCAAACATTAAAATATTTAATACTTAGTATGACGCAAATTTAAATAGCATTATGAAATCTCTTTATAAAGAAACTAAATTAAATTTCTGAAATCCATTTAATATGTTTTCAGTGTTGTTATAGCAGAATGCTTCGCTAAAATTGGATATTAATTAAGATGTTATTATAGTAAAACTCGCGGTTTAATCCTATCAAAGTTTTGGAGCGGACTTAATTTTGGTTAACATAAATGCCGCTAATATTTAATAAGATGCATTTAGTTATCTTTGATGTAAGCTGGAATTTTTATCAAAATAAAATTAATCTCTCATAGATCATAGCGTGCATATTTTAAAGAAGAATGCCTGCAATATTTTAGTTAAAATATATGTATTTTAATGAAATAGAAAACTATTACTCATATTACCTATTATATGGATAGTAAATAAGATTGCAAATTTTTAGCAGATAGGCAAATGGATTTAAAATCCGGAGAGTTTGTCAGCCTCTCTAAATGGCAATTGTTTTTAATGTTATGGAATAATGTGCAAAGACCCTAATGCTAGTAAAAACTATATTTTTGAAAAGAAACTTCTTTGTTCCGGATTGGTCTGATTATTTATTATTCATTCATTCATTTTCATTATTTTTTTGTTTTTTTATAATATTTATTTATTTATTTTTTTAATTTTATTTATTTATTTATTTTTTCAATTTTATTTATTTATTTATTTTGAACTGATCGTCTTTCCATACTGCTGTAGAATCAATTACAGCTGTAATTTCTGTCAAAGCATTGAATCATTCCAATTGAATAAAGAAATACGGTAAAAATCGCGGGATAGTATTTTATTGGTTAAAATGAATTTTACTATTAAACTGATATGCTATCAGCCTTAAATTATAATTAAAAAAAATGGTTCTACATTTTTATTCCAAAAATGTACACTGTTTAAATGAAAATATATTAATCGAAGTATTATCTGAATAAGTTTAATTTCGGAATAAACAACCTATGAATAAACAATCTAATATTTTAAAGCTTTTTTTATATATAATAACAGAGTTTAGGCTATTTGTTTTATTATTGTTATTTTTTTCCACTACAAAAGTGATCTAAGATATATCTTCTAACTTAAAATATTTTTATCTTTATTTTCGATCAAAGAAATTGGGTCAACAAAGTTAATTACATGAAATATTTCGAAACTAAAACTAATAAAACGCTTTTGCAGTTTTCCAGAAATATCCATCAGCCATTTTGTTATATTTTCGGAACTTTCCTGATCTTTTCAACTCAAAACAATGGCCATATATATCATTCTTCTTGATAAGATTTTCTCGTGGAAACAAACAATTTATTACTGTTCACACGCTGCTCAACACGCTATTGGTTTTGAAAAAGAAAGTGCGTCCAAAACAAGATAAAGCCAAACATTTTTCTAAAATAAATTCTTCATAAGGAAATGTTTTCACCTTATTGGAAAGTTTTTAGGAACGGATTTATATTTATAAAGAAGAGAAATTCCTCTTGACCCGATAATAGGAAAGACTGCGAAGTAAGCTGAATTGTAAATTTGACATTTGATGAAATTTTATTTTGATAAATGTTGGTTACATAAGCAGGTTTTGAGGTAAAATAAAATTGATGTCTCGTTTCAATATTTTCAGTAATATTTGTTTTG
Source organism: Parasteatoda tepidariorum (assembly GCF_043381705.1). Classification (NCBI taxonomy): domain Eukaryota; kingdom Metazoa; phylum Arthropoda; class Arachnida; order Araneae; family Theridiidae; genus Parasteatoda; species Parasteatoda tepidariorum. The sequence continues at coordinate 27,629,260 of NC_092208.1, read as the reverse complement.
TTTATTTGATACATTCGATACTTAAACTAAATGTTTCATTTAATATTAAGTAAGAAACGTATCTTGAAAACTGTTTATTATATTATTTACTACATTTTCTTTAACAAATTTTTAAAAAAAAAGGAAAAAAGTCTTTATATGTAAAAAAATAGCATTTATTTAATAATCAGGAGAAGAAGTAAATAGCTAAATATTTTAACGTTTCTTTTCAAATTTTGCAATTTGTGTCATTTAAAATGAATACGATTTAAAATTATTCAAATTTTTGCATATCAATCAAATTACGAAATCAAATTAAAATTATTCAAATTTTTGCATATAAATAAAATTCCGTTTATCAAATTACGTTATAAAGTTGGTGCACTTTGGGTGCATCATCCTTAAAATCCATTTTACCGTAATTTTTCCTCTTGAAATATTATACCGGATATTTTATGGTAATTTTTATTCAATGAGAGTGATTCAATGATTTTACAATAATTACAAATTTAAAAATCATGGTATACAAGATCTTTTGCGTCGTAACATATTCTGATCAAAGTACCGGCACTCAGAGAGGTGGTTTTTTCAACTGTAATCTGATTAGAAATTTTCACTATGTACAATTCAAAGCTGACTGCTATTAAATAAATAAAAAATATAAATAATTATTAAAATTTTTCGTATGGAATCATTCTTGGGAAAATGATTCTTATAGCTGCGTGTATTTTCCGATTCTGTACGCCACTAAAACTAAAAATAATTCTAAAGTGTTTTCAAAAAAGGAAATTAAGGAATACCTTTTTCAACTGTTCTATTTAGCTTGTTAAATGTCATGTATCAAAATGTGTTATGTCGCCATGATAGTTCGCCAATTGGCGAGCGCTTCTTAATGTTTGTGTTTTTTTTAATTGCTTCGTTCGTTTCGTAGAGGATGCGCTATAGTGAGCATCCTCCTCAATAAATAATTTCGATATTAAAAATATATCGTTATTTCAATTTGTTTCGTTTGTTCTATGGTGAACGCACTTTATTAAAACCAATCGTTAAATTTACAGTCCATTTATATCGTCATAACATAGCTATTGGGACCATATTTTCAAAATAATGGCTTTCATCGTATTTTGAAGACCAATCATCCAAATCCAGGGTATGCTGATTGAGATTGAGAAGGTATGCTGATTGAGAAAGAACTAGGTTGTGTGCGAAGACAATATCATTATTTAATTCAGTTAGTCATTAATTATTATATCAGTTATTATGTATTATAATATTATAGTTCGTCATTATATATTATAATTAGTATCAACTTTTCCAGCAATGAAGAATGAGGTGAAAATCCGTTCATCCTAGGTGAAAATCCGGTCATTGGATCAAAATTCACTGAGAGAAATTACTTTTTTATTACGCATTAAAACTATTTCCAAGCTATAATATGTATTTTTAACAGGCTCAGACGAATACTTTTCGGAACTTAGAACCGTATTAGTCCTGATGATTTTCTAGAAAATGTAATAGCAATTTTAAGATTTTGTTATACTGCAATTCTTCAAATAAATAAATCAGTAAATAACAGTATCGCAATTATAACTTGCTACTTATTAAGAATTTTTTTTAAGTAATAACTATTACTTTTGTATCTTTTATTGCAGCAAGATTTACTATAGTTTTGAACATAATAAACCGAGATGTAAACCGTAAATTTGATACAAAGTTGCTACAACTCTTGCGGGCCAACTTCCGTAATTGCATTCACAATTTTATTCAAATCATTTCATTCTCTCATTGGATAGTGTTATATTTTATTCTTTCTAAGAATAATTTTACTTTTTTAAGTAAAGTTCTGAAAATAGGAAGCATATTCATTCTCAAAAACGTCTTTTTATACATTTCAGACGCAACTACAATTTTATTTATATTCGTTTCGAACAATTCGATTTACATGAATTGGAAGGATATTTTGATATTATATTTTCCACAAATAATTTATTGAATTTCCCTAGATACAAATTTTAAAATTTTATTTTTTAAACTCACATTAGTTTTAGAACTCAAAAAAATGTAAGAAGAAAAAGTATAACTAGTCAATCTTTATTTAAGATTTTATTTTATTTTAATTTATCTTTGTCATGTAGCTCTTTTACGTTAAATACTAAGTGTTATTATGGAATCTGAGTATATTATTGAGCATAATTAAAACTAAATTAAAAACTCTTTATCTTTATGCTACATATTTATTTAAATTAATAAATTAACAAACAAGTTATTTCGATGTTTGCTTGTTTATTTTAGGAATAGTTTCCTTTTAATTTCTTATTTCTACCCAACTTATATCTCAGATCTTTTCAATGCTCCATTTTTAATACGAGAGAGAAGTCCCTTGACTTTGTGACACGCTATGTATTATAGACTAAGTAATATAGATTGGTTTATTAAAGAATCCAATGGCTATTTTTAAAAATTTAAAATAAGTAAACAATTAGCTTACTGTTATATTATAGCTAGTTATATTTTTTTTAAAAAGCAATGAGTTATTTAACCTTGTTTGTTTTCTTAATTCATATTCTTCGTATTTTCTGCCGAACTGCTTTGAAATATTGAAGAGCCCTTTAAACAATACTTTAAAGAACACTTTTGTAAACACGTAACTAAGAAACAAATTGCTTCTAGTTTTCACACACCTTCCTTAATAATTTAAAACAATTGTTTCCTTATGTCAAATATTGCTTTTTCAGATTTTTTTAAAAGAGATAAATAAATATTTGTTTGAAAATATTCTTTGAAAATATTTCAGAACAGCAATCTACAGCTCACAAACTATCTTGGTAATACATAAGACATGAGACAAAAGAATGAAAAGAGTAAAGCGAATCTGAAAAGTTAAAATTATTTTAAAATCCGAATTTAGAAAATCAATTTATTTGAAAAAAAACTACATTTTTTCTCCTAACTTAGGTTTTAGTAATTAAAGCCATATAAAGCGAACTTGGTAGTAAAAATTTAGTTTTTCTGCAACAGCTTGTAATCGATAAAAAATATAAAAACTAAAAATTTTCTTAAGGAAAATAATGGAACTTAAACTATGTCATAAATTATTATCTTTAGACGAACCATAGTTATTAATTCATGCATAAATCTTAGCATAATGACTAGCATTTATATGACTAATGAATGCTCTAATTTATTGCATCATGAATATCAGTCAGAAATAAATTTATCATTAATGCATTTTTAATAGGCATTTGTTTATTTCAAAATGTATCATCTTTTTAACAAAAAATAAAACGTCTTATCATGCTAAAATAACTATCTAATTATATTAAGATCACTAATGATAGATTTAAATCTGCCACTGCAGTGGAAAGATATAACTGTTGGTTCCACAGAAAAAATACATGTATTTTGCAGAAAAAAAATATTTAAAGATGAATACAGATTTCTCCCAGTTTTGATCGTTAATCACGTTCAGCAAAAAATTCCCGTTTTTTACACACTTTCTCCACATATTTACCAGTTTAAAATTGTCTTTCACAAAACAGTGTTCTCGGACTTTCAACCTAATCATAAACGGATTAAAACAAGCAATTGAAGTTCTAGTTTTTTCCATGAAGCCCTTTTTATTATAAGATATCTTTTTTCAAACTTTAAGACATTTTTAAAAAAAAAATCATTTCATTACTTTTTTCTATACTTTCTCGTGCTATTCAGAAGCTATTCGATGCTTCTGAACATCGTATAAATAAACTTGAAATTCCACTTCATTGCTGAAATGATACTTTACTTGATTATCAGCTGTCTTTACTTGTAATGTTTTGGTAAGTTAGCATGCCAGACATTTTCATAAGGGTGAGTCACTATAGTTTTAAGCCTTTTTGCACTTAAATATGATTTCAATAGACAAGACTTTTAATATAAAGTTTGGCCATTCAAATTCTACTCTTGGCTCACACCACCCTTTTGCTAACATATAGTTTGTCTATAGAAAGAACTCTCCTCGCCATGAAATCTAAGGCCTTCTGCTGCTAAATAAACAAGAGATAGCGCATTTCAAAGAAAGATCTTCTTTTTTATTCCCTTTCCTTCTGTCGTCCTGAGCCAAAACTTGTCATGAATAATTTCCCAATTTGAAATAGTTAAGCCCATGCTTGATACCATATACCATGCACCCAATACGTGACATAGTTAAACCTTGTAACCATAGTCACCCCCACCATTCCAGACGAATGACTAGAGGAGTGGCTTACGTAGATAAACTATAGTAATTTTACGGATTTTTTTTAATAACATAGTTTGTGTATTAAAGTAACTGTACTTGTTAAATCCATTGTACTGAGCAAGTCAAATGAATATTTTAATTTGTAACGATTTTCATTTTACCTATAACAGCTTTTTGTGGTTTACATGATGAATATTTAAAGCTTGCATATGTGAGAAATTATGCTCTCACTTTGATAATTTATCTCTCTTATGAGTGATTGTAAGAAAAACATTCTCCCCTTCAGTTTCATGGATGTTTCTGCTAAGAAATATCTGATCCCTTAAATATACAAGTAAATTCTGTTAGTTTGAAGTCTAATTTAGTGTCTTGATTACTATGTCTTGGACACTACTAAAGTCTAGATATTTCCAAGGGAATTTTAAGGAAGTAAAAAAAAAATGAAACTTCAGCATTTTTCCTCAATTGTTTGTCAAAATAATAAAAAAAGTAATGCTCAAAACTAATAATCATAGCTTATTTCAAATCGTAAAAAAATATAATTTACAGTGATATATGATACTCTCAACATCGATTTTATCAAATAAATCATTGCTCTTTTCTAGTGGAGCAAGATTTTTCTACCAGATATCGTTTGCAAATCGATAAAATTTTTACTCTTCACAACTTTCTTTTCACCCACTTGTGGTTTATAATGATCATTTGATGCGTGTAGATGCAAGGAATTGTTCTTTCACTTTGAAGAATTTAACTGTCTTCTGGGTGTGATAAAAATATTTTATTTCAGTTCCATGAATGTTCTGAATAGAAATTTCTGAACCATTAAATATGTGCATAAATTCTGTTATTTCGAAGTCCAATTTAGTTTTCCTAGACGTTGCTGTAGACGTTATTAACGCCGAGATATTTTCCTGGGAGTTTTGATAGAGTCAGAACTAAAGTTAGAAATTTTTTTTTAAAATGCAATGAAGTAATCTCTTTGCCTTAACAGATAAAACACCTAACTAACGGAAAGCAATGCTTAAAGTTTAAATCATAGCATTGTTGTGAAACTTTAATGAAATTTTAGTCTTTAAATTTTGTAGCCATATTATTTAATTAATTATATGACATACTTTGAATCTAAATTTCCTTCTTAAATAAGTGATATAATTTTTTTCTTATGAAATTTCTTGCCTAAACTAAGTATGCTAATTTGAATGAAATATTTTTTTAAGAAAATACATACATACATTCTGGTAGTAATTTAACAGTTTTAACAGGATTTAAAAGTAGGCGCTGTTTTTACAAGCAAAAACAGCTGAGTCAGTTTATAACTTTTCACAAATGGTTTAAAAAATATTTAAATATGAAAGACAATTCCATTTATTTATTTAATTTCCTATTACTACTTTTCTTACTACGAGGAGTATCATTATTTGATATAAATTATTAAATCCAATTTAGCAAATGGAGCAGTTTTACGATGATGAATACGTTTTGTCAAGAAAGAGTGGTCACATGATTTTTCTATAACTTCTAAATTTTTCTTTGGATTTTAAACATTTTACGAGTTTATGTTAGACTTAAAACTGTTATATCTCTAAACACAGAAATTTAAATTTGTGTATATTAGGAAATTTAATTAATTATTAGCTCTAAGTTCAATTTCTAAGTATTAAAAAACTAAATATAAATACAGGTTTACAAAAATAACAAAGACGTTAATGAATTCCAAAACAATTGTCGTTTGCCCAGCCAAATAATTTTTACATTATTAAATTTTGCCCACTTTATGTACTAGTATTTTTTTCGGGGGGGGGGTAATATTGTACAAATTGTATTTCTTTTCAGGGTGTCAAACAAACGTTCTACTGTTGTGGAACTATTTGGTGAAGTGAAAAGACACTGAAAAATCGTTAATTTGTTCAATGCATCTCAACAAACTTTTTCGAGAAACATTAACCACTTCAAGGAAACATTAACTGTTTCAAGGAAACCTCAACGGCCACAGAAGTGTTGGTTGCGGATGAAGGGTGAAGAAATAAAGTTGTACAAATGGGGTAGAATGATTTCGAGAATCTCAATGAGACATATCACACGTGTTACTGGATTCAGTTAACAATTGGTGTGGAAAATAGCACAGTAGTAGCTCAATTTCAAGTCGTTTAATATAAAAAAATCCAACTTTCTTAAATATTATTAACTACCAACAAGAAACTTCCTCACTTACTTAAAAATCGTCAAAGAATCCAACTTACAGAGAAGAAAAGAACGAATGTGCCTCAAATTATGCCTTCTTCATAGACGAGAAAATGTTTACCATGGAGATATTGCACAATAAACAAAATTATAGGATCTGTTCCACTGATTCTTCTAGTAACGCTGCCATGGTTGCCGTAAGTCAAAATCCACAGTCGGTTATGATTTGTAAAGGCAGATTGGTAAAGCAGTTATGACACATAAGCAGGATACTTCATAAATCACTTACTTCATAGTGCTTCCACAGACCCATCAATATTTCGCTATGCAGATAGAGTGGATCAACATGATTCACCTCCGACTCACAGTGCAAAAATTACACAAATGTAGCGCAAGGACAAGTTTCTAGATTTCATCACATACTTTGAAAGGGTCATGCTCACCTGATCACAATCCCACGCGCAACAGCATTAAGTTGACTACATGGAGCCAGGATGTTGCAGAATGATTCAGTGGTGAATGGGTGCATTAAATAAAGAAATCATATTTAATAATAAATAAATTTAATAAGAAAAACAATAAAAATATATGATACGAAATGGGACTCTCCAATGAGCCATCCAATTCAATTCATTGCCTGCCACTTAAGTGTTCACAGAATTATAATGAGTGAGTGATTACAACGCCCTCTTCTGGTCAGGCAGAAATTTGCAACACTGGACATCAGCTGGACCTAGAAAAATTTTGGAGTTACTAAAGTAATATTTCGGCGAAATTGGACCGATTGTCTCCGGACGATTTTAGGCCTATTGCTGAAAGCTTCAAGATCTAATTTTTCCTTTGAATCACCACCAAGGAAAATTATAACCGTTATTATTTCTTGCAGTTTTGTTAATATTCTTTAGAGCCATGGAAATAATTTTTAAAAAGCTTCACCCCGTTTTTTATCAGCATCTGTAAAGAAGTAAGACATATAATTTAATTTAAATCAATATAAATCTAACTGAAATATAGAATAATTGAAATAAATGTATATAAATTAAATCGTAATATATATAAAATACATAAAATGTATACAAAATAAAGATTTACAGGATGCATCTTTTATTTTTAGAAACTCATTTTAACATGTTTAGATTTTGTTTTCCTTTTTTTAGTGCATAAACAATTTACCTTAATGTATTACTTATTCTTTTTTTTTGCATTCATCTAATTCTAATTTTCGCAAAAAAACTCTTATGCGTTTTCTTGTATCAATCTAACTCTTTATAAATTTTGCGTGAATTTCAGTTGCTCAGCGAAAAAAGCTTTTATTCAATTTTATTGAGTGGTGAAATTTAAAAAAAAATGCTAGAGGAAAGTATTTTTAGAAAAAAAAAACACAGTAAGAGTTAAAATAAAAAAAGGACTTTGAAAGCCTTAAAAAATGTACTGACCACATCCATCCAAACATGAAGCTTTTCAGCTGTTACCAATATGGATTTTTTTATTTATTTTGCTTAGTTGTTTATTTTTTTTAATGTTTTTTATTCTTGTGAAAGATATTGATTTTGATTGCAATATATTAACTTGCTCAACCCTCTGAAGAATAAAAAAAAGACAGATTTTAAGTTAGGTTAAAAGAATAAATTTAGTTTTTTTAGAGTGAAAAAAAGGAAATAAAATATTTGGATATAAAGAATTCGAACATGTTATTTCAAAACTCAGATATAAAACATAAATTGCAATATAAGTTATCATAAAATTTAAATTAATAAATGATGTGTGTATGACTGCTTGATATTTCTTAGTATATTTCCAAAGCAATAACAATTCTTTAATTGTTCAATGTCATTTCAAAAAATTAAAGTTTCATTAAAGTAAGAAACCATTCAAAATTTTTTTATTAACTCTTTTATAGTCCTTTGAACATAAATTTTAGTTCTGTTTACGGAGAATGAACTCAATTACAAATATTACATCTCGCAGTTGAAAATAAAAAACACAAATTAATAAAAACATTACTATCTCTCAATAATTTGCACCTCCGTGGTGCTGTCGGTTAAGGTGTCGCTAATACCGCTTTCGGAGAGACGAGGGTTATGTGTTCGATCATGGCAGACGACTGTTTTGTTGGCTTACTTAAGCAGCAAGAAGTAAGTTAAAATTTATAGTGGTTGAAAGTTCTCTTGTTGGATGTTGCGTGGTCGATATAACATAATTGTCTCTATGTTGTTGCTTACTATGCAATAATACCTGTTGTAATTTAATGTTGAAATTTTACATGTGTGACTAAAAATTATTTTCATAATTAGAATACTTTCTTTTGCTTTGAACACTTTTAATTTCCCTCCTTGTCATTTCATGTTGGCTCCAAAATTTTAAATCACGCCATTTCGTACCATCAATTAGGATTCTACTAATAATAATTCTATATTATTGGAATATTATATAATAATGAACAATAAATAATTAGTTTTTCAGGGAAATATAATTAGATGACTGCATTTGTTAAGCTTATACCAAAACGGTACATACCAAAATATAAGAAAGAAAAAATATTTTTCTTACAATAAATACTATTTTCTTTTTAATGTGTGCTCTAAACTGAAAGTAAAAAGGAAAATTACTAAAATATGCATAAAAGCAAAGCATTTGCACTATTTTACAAGATTTTGTTTTAATAAAGTGCTGATTTAAGGAAACCAAACTTTTATTTTAAATCAAAGCACAGTAACGGCTAAAATTGACATCCGATGAACTACTTTGCACCTTATAATAATCTTCGATAAAATATTTTGATGACAACGCTGTTTTTAAAATATTTTTAAAGCAATGCATTTCAAAATACATATGTATCTTTGGGATGTAAATAAAAGCGAATCAGAAAACAATTCACCAAGCTAACCAACCAACAAACAGGAATTACCATAGATATGGTGAAATCACCTTAAATATATTTCTAGTCATTTTTGACTGAACGGAAATAAAATTTCCAACGATGTTTTTTTTAAAATTTGAAATATGAATGATAAGGCATGTTTTTCGTATAAGAGACAATGATATTCAAAACAATAAAAAAAACTATAATAACTTAAAGTAGCTATTAGAGAAAATAAATATAAAAGTTAGTAGAAAGTATTGTTTGTACCAAAAAAATTTAGGACACCATCTGAATTAACAAACAAGGAAAAATTTATGAATTATTTATCTAAATTGAGTCTAATACAAATATATCCTTTCACCAACATATTACAAATAATAATATTTTTAAATAATTCATTTTTACTTAAAAACTGATTTTCTAAATGTATTGTAATGTATTTATGTGCAATGTAAATATATTTTTTTAAATGTATTTATAATAAGTTTAGAATAATATATATCAAATATAATTTAATATGCATATATTAATATATTAATTTATTTAATATTATTGATATTTTATCGTGGTAATGTTAAATTTATTGTAATTTTTATAAATTTCAAATCAGTAGTATTATAGTTTTCGTTTCATTTATTTATATATATATATATCCGTTACTATAATTTAATTATATTCTATAATTATTATAATTATTCATTGATTTGAGCCGAATGATTTTGCTTGTTACATAATTCCTACAATATTATCCCGTAGACATCCTTTTCTCTTTAATGTCGCTTTTTATATCCTTTTGTGGTTTTATTTCCTCTTCTGGAACGGTTTTTTTTGCCTGTTTGTTTTGGTAAGATCATTTCTAAGTTTTTTGATTGATGGTGTTTGAACTGATTTTTATTTATTTATATATATATATTATTTTTTTTTTTGAGAACTTGGTCTTAAATATAATATATTTTGTTTTCAATTTCAAATTTTTTTTGCTGTGTTCTTAATCGAATTTGTGTCAACTAATTGTAATATTCTATCATTCTCTACCATAATATTTTGCATATCATCCTCCGATGCTTTCTTCTATCAAATTAAAATTATTCTCTTCAAAATTATGGTCGGAGAACATTAGTTATTCTAGGTCTTGCTGGTCAGTATTATTTTCAATTTCCTCTTTGTTTCTGAAGCTTAAGAAAAGTATTTTGTGTTACCTTTTTCTCGTTAAGCTAGCGAAGCTAACTGGTGCTTAATAACGTAATTTTTTCAAGTTACAAGAATTTTGCTCATAAGACAATGTCAACTGACAGTGGCAAACTGTTTCAGAAATGAAATCTTATTACCTAGTCTGCATACCAGTAAATAATTTGTGATATTTTTCACATCATTAAATTACATGAGCATTAAATCACACTGTAATAAATGTTTTGATTACCTATTACCCAAATTCAATCTTTTTTATAAACAAAATTAGATTTTTAATTTCTGCAATGAAGAAATCTCTCACAGAACATATACTCCACGTAAACACAGAACATAAACTAAAAAATGTTTTCAAGGAAATTTAAAAATAAATAAATAACTGTCTTGTATTCAATAACGAGCAAATGCAAAATTTAATTAATTTAACCAATTTGATTTACAGTTTTATATAGAGGAGCTCATCTTATTTATACGGGATTGGTAAAAGTTTATTCAAATAATTCGACTTTTTTCATAGTAAGCATTTCGCTTTCATTTTACAATTAAATAAAAACTATTCTTGTAAAGTTGCTCAATTATTCCTTTCAAATGATGTGCTAAATTTTTTAAGAGAGCAAAGTGTCCATTACAGTTATCATGATACTAAAAGAATCATTAAGTTGTCTTAGCATAGTTATGTAAATTGGTCAGTTTCAAAAATAACATTCCACAATAAAAGTAATAAATCTTACGATTAAAGAACTGTTATTTAATAACGTTTTGTGTATCTTTTTATAAAGTTTATGGTACTAATATAGGAACGAATTCATTTTCTATTTCATAACAACATTAATTAATTTTTTAGTTTTTTCAATTTTGAAACAATATGCATGTATTGAACACTTGACTATCTGTAACAAAACTGAGAGATGCCTAACATTTCTCTGTATTTATAGCTCTTAGTTTTTGAATAAATTGAATTAACAAGACGAATTTTAATTCATTTTAATTGAATTAGAAAATTTATTATATGGACTATGCTTCATTAGTTAGTAAGCTATTGTTTAAGAACATTTTAATTTTCTGAAATCAATTTATTAATAAGTTATAATACATATATTTCACCTAACTAAAGAAAATTTATATCTGTGCTCCATAAAATACTTAGTTTCATATAGTTGGATAGAAAATTTTGCTATTGTTATTGTACCACTAAATATGAAGAAAAAAATAATAATTGGATATGTGAAAAAACATCAACTTACAACAATAAATCAAAAATCAAGTTTTTTCTTACTTTCTTTCTTTTTCTTTTTGTAGAGAAATACCAAACGAAATGTTTCTCCTCTAAGAATAACTTCCTTCTACACTTCCTCTGACAGGCAAAGCCAAGAGTCTCTATTAGAATCTCTTTTTCTTAAAATTCTATTAGAAAAAAAACTTCCGAACAGGAGAGTGGGTCTTGACACGTTACTAGATTGTAAAATCACGGCTGGGATGGACCGTTGGTAGTTAGGCTTATGTCCAAAAGGTCATGAGTTCGATTCCCGCTGATCGAAGACTCCCGTATACAAAATGGTGACTGATGTTGTTATGCTGTTGGGGTCATACTAAATCTGTCTGGGTCACAAGATTCTTCAAGTTTCAATAAAAAATCAATACTTCTGGGGTTGCTGGATCTGAGATTGATCGTGGTCTGGTTCAGGTCAAACTTACGTTCAGCTGATGGATGGATTGTGTAAATGCGTCCTCCTAGTAAAACGGGCTGTGACATACGTGTGTGGCAGAAGTTGAATTCTTGGTCTTAGATGGAGAAACGAAAATACTAGAAGAAGCACACCCCTTATCTTTAAAATAAGCTTGTTAATATCGATAAGTAGCGTAAGACAACAATAACATCCTTAAATATAACTTATAAAATCGACTTCATTATTTGCTTTAATTTAAATAAAATTCTTTTAATTCGCTTCCATGTCAACAACAATTTCAGCGAAAAGTCCGTTTCATTAAGAATTTGGTGAGAAAAAATTTTCCTTTGCGCAATTTAAACTTGAAAACAAATCACGCGTTTCCATATCTAAAACTGCGAATAAAACTAGACAAAAAATTGATCTATCTTATGTTAAGTATATTGTTTTAAATATATTACGTACTTTTTACTGCATTTATAAAAGAAAGAAAAGTAAATTAATCACTAAAGAAATGAATAACTGAATACCTTGTTAGAGATTCTCAAAAGTCTTTAAATGTTAGGTAAGTATTATCTAGAGTTCTCAAAACTAAGCTGTTTTTAATGAGCTTCGTGTTAAAAATAATTAAAAAAAACAGTTAATGACACTGTTCTTTTTCTTAAAAAAATATTCTAAGACTTTTAAAACTTTTTTAAGTACTGTAAATATGCTGCTAAAATGTTTGAAATTGAATTCTTAATTAATATTGTTTTTTGCTGCATTAATGTGCAATTAGTGTTGCTTCTTGATACGTAATTTTTGGAAAAACATAAAGTAAACAAAGTTTTTGATGTTGCAGAAACGTTAATTTTATGTTTTATATTATGTTTTCATATTTTTTTTATTTATTTTGAAAATCCAAAAGAAATTTTTCAATTATAAAAGTGCCTTGTTTGCGACAATTTATAAAAAGAAATCGCAGAATTATAATGCATGCCGACATTACTCTATCTTCTTTTCTGTTTTCCGAGAAAACAAAACCAATATTTTCCTTACAAAATTTTTGTTTCCTGAAAATTCAGCGTAAATTCACCTATTAAAACACTAGTATAAACTGGTTGGTTGAAATCTTGAAAGAAATACTTCTTAGAGAAGATCGTGCTTAACAGAGGCATTCAATATATTCAAGAGTACGTTGAAAAAACTTAAGAATTATTTTTTCAGATGTATCAAATATTTTACGGTTTAATGCAATGGGAGCAGAGTGCCAAAAAAAATGGATCACTTTGAAAATCTTCTGATTTAATAATCGGGACTTCACGTTCATGGACTCAATCTTAATGGTTTGAGGGGGTGATTTCAAATATGTTAATTAATAAGTGCAGACGATATTTTAAGTTACGAAACCAGACATCAAAACGTGCTTTCTCTGAATAAGCATAGCTATTTTACGATGGATCCGGATTTCTGACTCCAAAAATATAGGAGGTAGCCGCCATCTGGGAAATATGGTACCCATAGTTTGGTTATGAGAGCGGTCCAAAGTTTGGACCCCCACTGCAATTTTAATTTTTGAGTATTTCGCTATATCTCTAAAACTCTTTAAGATCCAATAGATAGATTAAAAGTTATTCTGGGTGGTCCATTTTTTGCACACTGAACGTGTTTGTAGTCATGGGCATAAAATGCTGTAGAAATGCTAAAATATATTAATATGAAAACATATTATTATAAAACATAATGCTTCTAAATAGATCAGTTAATTAAAAAGAAACTAGGTATTCTTTGTGTAACTAATAAACATAAATATTTTAATAGTTTTAATATAAGCAATTTAAACACATACTCTATCAACACGCCTAAATAATTATTTTACAGAAAATCAATAAACACAATATCGATATGGCATATCAATATTTCAATAAGGTATATCAGTAGAAATTAATCTTCGTTAAGTTTCACTTTTTTTAATGCTAAACACCTTACGACTACCTTGTTCAACACCGCAGTCTTGTAAATTTAAATCCAAACCAGAAGACAAGAGAACTCCTGGGTCAAACATGTTTAATTTAAGTCTAATAATTAAATACTTCCTAGAAAAGATTGTGTTTGCGCATTAAGTTGACGCTGGCATTAAATGTTTTCAAAAGTAAGCTTGGGGTGAAAATAGCCAGCTTGGAGGACTTTCTGATGGGACTAACCAGCATTTCCGCTACTTGTAAAAGAAAACCAATAAAACCTGCCATGGTGAGTCCGACTGCAAGGGGATTCCAACTGACGAAACGTCTACTACTGAGAACATATTGCGTCAACACTGTGGTCGGTGAGAGACGAAAGCAGATCTCGTATCAACCAACCAATACTGAGATATTGGGAGACGAGCGCTGTATCCCGTGAGCCACAGTGGCTCATGCTTAAATTATAGAAAAAGTGAATTATGATAAACGAAAATTTAACCAAGAGGATTCTAAGATTGAAAGTTTTTATTCTTCTCGAAAATGACTAAATACCAATAAATTAAAGAAGGGTTACGCAGCGACTAAATTATCATGCTAAAATTTGTTTTCTCTTGATATTTTGAAACTCAAATTCATCAATTGAAGCTTCATGGTTTAATCTCGGTTCATCTGAATTCCTTTTTTTCTCCTATACTTTATATTTTAAATTACCAATGAAGGTAAAATAGAATTAGTTACGGCATTTCTCATGTAGAGATTTAAGAATTTGTGAGTGAATAATAACTTCTGTCCTTAAGCCTAGCAGCATTCCTCACATCCAGCGACAAGCTTGGTAATCCTTCTCAAAGTCTTCATCTGTACTTGACAACCTATTTCAGGCTTGACCACAGAGAATTTTCTCTTACCAGCAGCTTTCAACTATTATAATCTCTTAATAGGAGGATCAGAGCAAGCATTTACCACATTCTAGCTAAAATTTGTCTTTTACACAATACGGAAGCTCCTGTCAATCACATTACAGATGAGGCAAGATGACAAAGGCTTGCGAACACATAAAACAATCATTCTAGCACCTCATTGCACACTTCACATATCAGTACTATGGTATTGTAGGTAAAAAGTACCTGCATTCGGGATGCCGGTACTTTTTACTGTGAAATCCATTTTGCCAGAAATTTATGATAGAAATAGATTTAAGGGCAAAATGAGTTTTACGGATGATGCACCCAAATAGCCGATATTTAATACCGTAATTTTTAATACCTAATTTTTAATATTGCAAAATCCCTCAAAACGCGTCGTCTCAATCTATGAATATACTAAATTAATATGAGCTACTTCGCTTATACCCAACCGAAATGGAAAAAAAAAGTACTTTGCTATCAAAATTACCAGTTTCAATAGAATAAGTCAACATCTAAAAGGAATTCGAAGCTGTACCTAGTAATAAGATTCTAGACTTTCAATGATTACTCAACTCCACCTTAAAATTTTACTCAATCAAATAGGCAAAAGTAAAAGGAGAAGTTAACTTAAAGGCAATCAATGAAGGAGCACGTACGGATGCGTTCAAAAGACCTAGAAGAAAGTTTATGACATTCTCCTCCCACTTTCGGAAGCGTGTGGGGAACGAGCGCGGGAAACGAGCAAGTGCTCATTAAGAAAACTTTATCGTTTCGTTCTGAGTGAGTTACTTCCGCCTTTCACCACCTTAATGTTATCGACTTTAGGTTTTACCAGAAAGGAATTGGAAAGAAAATTTTATTTTTGTGGTTATAGTATCTTTGAATTTGATGAGAACTCACCATATATCGAAGTATCTTTTTTTTAAAAAATCGAGAAGAGTTGAACAAGCTTGTAAAAGTAATGACATTTTGATTTCTTGCAGATCACACAAAACGTAAATTTTTTTCAAATTTTATAATATAGTTTGAGATATACTTTATTTTAGATAGATAAATAGATTTGACTTATACTTAATATATAAGATATACTTTATCATTAAGATATTTTGTTGCTTGATATATTATAAGTTTATGAAATATAACTATTCGTTTTTAGGATACTTTTTAAGAAATATACTTTATTTTAGGCAGATTCGAAGGTAGATATATTTGTTCTACATACTTAAGCGTCTATAAAATATTTTATTATAGACAAACAGAGAGATAGATGGATTTGGGATATACTTGATTTCTAAGAAATAATTGATTTCTAAGACATACTTTGTCGTTTCGTTCTGAGTGAGTTGCTTTCGCCTTTCTCAATGTTATTGACATTAGGTTTCACGAGAAAGGAAGAGGAAAGAAATCTTTATTTTCGTGGTTATAGTATTTTTGAATTTGAAGAGAACTCATCATATATCAAAATATTTTTTTTCAAAGAGAAAAAAGAAAAAGCAGGAAACGTTAAACAAGCTTGAATATGTTGAATATGTAATGACATTTTGGCTCCACGCAGATCACTAAGCTTAAGATAAGCTTAATTTAAGAGATATATTCAATCATTAATTGAGATATACTTTATCTTAAATATATAGAGAGTTGTGATATACTTATTTATAAGATATACCTTATCGTTCATACGATATTCTGCGATAAATTTTATTTTAGACATATAGAGACATAGTGAGATTTAAGATGGATTTAATTTCTATCACGTACTTTACCATTTCGTTCAGAGTAAATGATTTTTGTTTTTCACCTCGTAATCATA
This sequence comes from Parasteatoda tepidariorum, assembly GCF_043381705.1. NCBI lineage: Eukaryota > Metazoa > Arthropoda > Arachnida > Araneae > Theridiidae > Parasteatoda > Parasteatoda tepidariorum. Next base: position 27,612,511 of record NC_092208.1, on the reverse strand, counting down.
TCGACTTTAGATTTTATCAGAAATGAATTGAAACAAAATTTTTGCTTTTGTGCTTTATATTATACTTTTTAACAACCATCGAAAAAAGTGATTTTATTCTTAGATAAAAAAAATTTTAAGAAGAAAAAACTGATAGAAATTAAAGTGTTGCTTAATATATCTCAACACTATAGCAAGTATTAAATTATATGCCCATAAAAGGCATATAATTTCGTGACTTAAACTCTTCCTGATTTTGGAAATTAATAAAAAAAAACATATCAACAGCTTTTAAGTTGAGCTTCTGAATTTAAAAGAATGTCTGAAATGAAATAATTGTTGCAAACGTGCTTTTGCAGAATTATTACTGAGATACATAACTTATTTATCATGGGTCAGTAACATCAAAGAGTGTTTTAGTAATAAAATTTTTTAAATCATCATAATTATTCATGGCGAGTTGTTAAAAATAAAAAGCTTTTGAGTGTCCATAGCCATACTTTCTTATACAAATAATAGCATAAATAGATATAAACCACTAAAACATTCGTAAATAAAAAGAGACATTTAAGTTAATACATAAAAAAATAGTTTAGTACGTCTGAAAATGGGCACTTAGTTTTATTGAGTAAAGAATTTCTTGTGCGTATTCTAAACTTCACTCGGACTCTTAAAACTAAAATTCAAAGAAAAGAGGAACTATTTACGACTATTCGTCGAGGCGATTTGAACTTATATTTTATGATATTTCCTAAATTTGAACTGTAAATGTTTTTACAGGACACTTAAAGTAAAAGAAGCTTTAGTTGGTGAATTTTCTTTTTAAAAGTAGTAAAAGTCCAAGAGTAATAAAGCTACAAGGAAAATCTTTGTAGCTGCCTTTTAGAAACGCTCAACATCAGCGTTTTATTAAGTATAAAATATAAAAGAAAAGAAATGAAATGAAATGGAATGAATTCTATCAAAAGAAAAACATACACTCTTATAATTATTTTTGTTCTATTTTGTTTTAATATGTATACCAAAGTTGAAAATAATGCAAATAGTTTGAAATATACTTCTATTTTTAAAAATTATAATAATTATGAGTAACGAATGCATAGTTTGTATATATTTGTAATTATTTAGGAGAAAATACACTGAGGAAAAAAATCACTTGACGTTTATGGGTATTGTGCTGCAATTTATTGGAAATTCTAAAATCTTTTAAGAACCATATTTAAACACAATAACAAGGGCACCATTGGAGAAAATAAAGCTTAATACTATATTTCCTAGAATCTTTCACATTAAAAAAATTTTGCGTGGTTGCTTTGTATAAGAACAATATTAGTTAATTTGTAACTTATCCTTAGCATTTCTTGAAAAATATATGATTAAAATACGTAAATTGTAACTCATATTGCTGCGTATTTGCATACGAGGCTATCTGAATTGCAGCGCAATTTCTTCTGTCTATTGAATATTTATGACAAGCAATCACTGGTTTGAACATAAGAAAACATTGATAGCAGAAAACATTGCTATCTATATCAAGCTCTTATTGTTGCTCACTGAAAAAAAATCCATATCAAATTACTGCAAAAAATCCGTCACCCTAGGGCATTATCAGTAGAATTAATTTTACCACAAAATTCCTTTTCACTATGAAATTTTTTATCATGCAGTTTATGGTAATAATTTTTTATCATACAGTTTACGGTAATAATTTTTTAACTACAGTGATTTTACAATATATACACTACCGGTCAAAAGTTTGCGAAAATTTTGAAATCTGCAAAGAAAAGGTCTAAATTCAAATGTTCATAGAACTGCGAAGAATCATTCAAATGGCATGAAAATTTGATATGTTCTAAAGTGAACCCTCTACTGTTAGTTACTTATGATCAAATTGCAATACTTTGTTTTTTGCGAACTGAATCCAGCTTTTCATCACGGATTGTTTTTATGGTGAAAAAGTTGTAAAGTTTGAACACTTGCCAAACTTGCAAAACATATTTTTTGTACTTTCTGTTAATAGAAAATAGTTATTTGAACAGTTCTATGTAAGCCCTCAAAATTTCAAATCGATTCGATTTTTTTTGANAAATAAAATAAAAAGAAAAAACATTAAAAAAGGGCTATAAAGCGAGTAGCAAAATCAGATCAACTTACATGGACGAAATATTTTTCAAGAATGATTTAAAAATGCTTTCGCAGAAAGATTGCCAGATTACAAAATATGAAAACTTTCTTCGTGTTTTCTTATATTTATTTAGTCCATACAGGTGAAAAACCTTTTTCATGTAACATATGCAATAAAAGTTTTTCCACAAGTAGTAACTTAAATGAGCACATTCTTTTTCATACTGGTGAAAAACGTTATTCTTGTAGTATATGTGATAAGAGATTTTTAAGAAAGGGTGATTTAAGAAGACACAGCATGGTCCATACAAGTGAAAAACCTTTTTAATGCAACATATGCCATAAGAGTTTTGTAATGAGCAGTAATTTAACTGAACACACCCTTGCTCATACTAGAAGAAAATCATATTTTTGTAGTATATGTAATAAGAGTTTTTTAAAAAAGGGTTATTTAGCAAAACACAGTTTTATCTGTGCAGGAAAAAAAACAACTTTTTTTCGCAGAACTATAACTGATGGCTTGTGTGGTAAAAATGCCTATAGTATTGTATTTATGCGTCAATTTTCTCAATTATGGTATCATTAAATATGAAAATGTCAAATCTATTAATTAAACTATTAAAATAAACTCAGTTTCAAAACAACCCATGGATAGCCATGGACTACTATGTCTATTCCAGTTTTATGGACCTTGCTCTCTGGGGTGCAGGCGCAGATGTTCTGTTCTAGTTGGGTGGACAGCTGAACGTGGAACCTCTTGTGTATGCCTAATACTCATTTTATCGAGAAACTGGTATTTTTCTCTCTTCAAGTAAAGCCAATATTCTGATTTAAATCTTAGTGCATTTTATTATGATTCAACGTATAATTATAGTCTCCACCGACTTGAATACGTTATGTGTGTTTTGCTCTGCCTTAAAATTTAAGAGTGAAACACCTGGATTTTGCTATGCTGGAGGAGAAGTGAAGCTAACGAAGCTAATTTTTCCAACCAGGTATTATCAACGTTAAATCAAGTCGAACAATCCGAATTAAACATTTTAATCTGAATTATTACCTTTATTACCCCCTTCTTCATTACAACTAAATACAACTGCCATGGCCCCAAATATAGGATATATATATTTTTATTTTTTTTAAAGAGTATGCAATACCAGATATTTTAAGTCCATTTAAACCTCTCATATAATATTTAAAGGGCCAGTAAGTTATGCATGAGCAGTATGGGACAACTTTTTCCGGCCGAATTGTTTAATTATCAGAAGTTGAAAATAGAACAGCTTACCTTGAATAGTAACAAGTCATTTATCTTGAACTTGTCATTTTGTAGAAACAATAAAATTAGCTGACTCAACGGCGAACATAATGAAAAACCGCCATTTCTCTTAAATTCATTTTTGATGAAAATGAAGTTTCATTTTATCTGGTAAAACTTTTTATCGTCGGAGGGTTTCTGGATTATATGAAGTACAGTTCAAACAGAGAAAAACGAATCTTGACAGCTCCGTTATTAAATTCTCAGCAGGCAATAAATCTTTTATTCATCACTGTAAAATGGTTTTGAAATAAAAGAAATTCAATATGTCACCATATTTTTATTTGTATAAATGAATGTGCGTGATTGATTGTCAAATACCATGAGAAAACTTATGCATTTTTAAAACTTAGATTGCTTACAAAACTATTCATCACATCGGCATCATTAGCATAAAAGTAATTCAAATTAAAATTCAAAAATAATTTAGTTTTATTATATCACATATTAATTGATTCTACTTATTTAGACGAAAAATGTTTCAAGAAATAATTAAAGCAAATTCAAAATATATGATTTAAATATTTTTTCGCTTAATTTTTCAATAAATTTTTCGATAGTACAGTAAATTATCACATTAATAAGTTGAACTGATTTTTTTTGCGTCCTTAGTATAACTCAGCTTATGATAATTTACAATTTTATTAGGAATGGGAACGTAGTAAATTTATTCATTAACATAAAGCAGATTATTTGATTTTTGTTCAGAATACTGATTTTGACATAAGTATATCAATATAGTTTAATTATTGACCAACTCTACATTTTATAAGCATACTAAAGGGTTTATTTAAAATTTTAAAAAAAATACGTGGATATTTTTCTGTATTTTTTTTTAATTTCAGGGTAATTTCTAGACAAAATAACGTCATCGAGATGAATTATACTACAACTTAATGCCTCCTTTAAAATACATTTGAGCACGAAATTATATCAATACAATATCATGTAAAGTTTTATCAAATTAAGGATGAAACGTTGATTTTCACAAACTACTCATAAAAAGGCTTTTTTTTAGTAACTAAATTGGACCAACTTATAAGCGTAAATAACTACAATCATATGTATCCTTATACTGAGTAGATCAAAAGTTAGAATTAAAAAAAAGTATATTTATTTTTTATTTTTTATATTTTTGAAAAGAAAGACTGAGTAAAGAGAGAGAATAAGATATCTTAAGTAACTTATCAGGAGAATGAAATCTTCAATATGCAGTGGTCTAAACTCATAAACAAATAAGATTCCCTAAAAAAGCTCCCTAAAAAGCAGTTACATAATAACGACTTTTCTTCCGCATAAAACTACCTTCCAAAGTTGCATTTTTTTTCATTGTTTCTTAGTTATTTTCTGAAAAATTGACCATTTCAAACAGTTGTTTTGTTGCAGAAGAGATACTTGATAAATCCGTTGGGCCTTTGCACGTTAAAAAAATATTTTAAGTTTAAAAATTGTTTTTCATTTAAATTAAAATTCTTGAAGATTAAAATACTAGTTTTAAAGTAAGAAAAATAAAAGAAACACTGTTGAAAATAAAACTCGTTTCATTTCTTTGGTCCCAAAGAATTACATAAAGTGTAACGTATAACTTACCCTGCAAAACTTCGATGAATCGCAGATTCTACATTTATCTTTGTAATGGTATCGAATAAGACCAGTAAAAGAAACATATGGCTATTTCGAGAACGTATATTTTGTTTTGTCACGATCTGGTATATATCTCTTTTATTGGATGTGTCATTGTACCAGATGATAGCTTTATGGTTCAATATTCCTTTTAAGAATTAAAAGAATTTATTTTTTTTTTAAAAATCAAAGTCTATAGTTTTTTAAAAAATAGAACAATAAAGAACGTGATTTTCAGCGTTTAAAAGAAACTCCGCCCAAAGGATTTACTAGTACAGTTTCAATTTGCCAGCATTTTTGAAATAAACATTTCTTTATAGCTTTCAAATTCGGTTTTACTATTTACAAAAAACATGTTGAAGAGCCTGAGAGAGATGATCTATACTCTGTTTTATCTCCTGGTATATTAAGATAAGTCATGTCCTTCATTCCTGATAGTAAAAATCGAAGATTAACGCATATCGTGATCTTAAAGAGATCTTAATGATAAATGGACTCCGTTTACCATGATTCTTACTCATTTTTATAATCATCATGAACAAGATGTCGTAAATAAAGTTATGAAAATGGAAGTGCAACGTTTAATCTGTCAATAAAAGGCGGGGGATGCACGGCCATTACGACTTTAACTACGTCGAGTCACGTTACATGCTCCTCAATAAAACAACTTCAATTGCTCTTCTTAATGCGCTTAACTGCAACATCAACGATTAATTATTCTACTTTTAGGTGACAAATTAGTTGAAGATGATCGGTGGTACACAGTACTAGAGTTATCTAAAGTGTTTTAATTTTCCTTATTGTACGGATACAAAAATTCTGGTAAAATTACCGTGTTACGTAGTAATGGCATTTTTGATAAAGAAACATAATTCTGGTTAATAAAATCAAATACTATACGATATCTAAACCAGCCATTTGGGAATTTTTCACATTCATATAGCAATGGTTTACCAGAAATAGTCTCAAAAATATACTTTTTATTACCGTACATTCAGTAAAAAATATAAAACTTAAAAGTAAATTTAAACAGAGAAATAATTTTTATGTCTTTCTCTAAAACATAAAAAAAAGTAACTCAATCTTACGACATTGGCCTAATTTCATCAAGCATTATAAAACAATATTTTACCAAAATCATAACCAAAGTGTTTCGGTAAAAACTACCAAGCTTTTTGGCGTTCCCAGATATTCAAAAACGCAGTAAATTCTATTATATTCGGGAAGTTTTGGCTATGCTTTTTTTCTCAGTGTGTTTTGTACATTTTTCCCCTTCTAATTCTTCAGTAATTTCCAGTCATAATGTGCCGTACTAAAAGGAAGTCACTTTGATTTTGTGCTATAACTGGAAGTAACTAAAACCAAAAAGTAGGAAACAGGTATGTTTAAAAAATGAATGATGCGTATTTGCAAACATTAACACACTTATTGTCCACAGGGGCAGAAAAAGGAAGGGACAAAGTATTCTACCGAGATAAAGCAGTTAGTGTCAATAGCCAACACATCCACATTTATATTTAATTTGAAATATACAATGTTGTATACTGCACCATTGGTATTATTCTGGCTCTAACATTTTTCTATTGAGATACATCGACGACTTTATCAACCAATGGTACATTTCTTTCCTTCTCGCATCCTTTTTATAAGCAAGTCAGTCATGCCTTCACACACGAAGAGAGCAAGGGTTCTTTTAATCCTTATATTAATAGTACTTGTTACATTTCAATAAATATTGCACTTAAATATTCAATTAATGTTACATGTTAAATTTGCTTAATTTGATTCTCATTCTTCTCACCGCAACATTGAAACACCATCTGCAATACCATTTACCAATTTCTTGAGAACAGTAAGATCAATTATCTCTGGCTTTATTTATGGCAACTTTCAGTTCTTCCACTGACTGAATACTAAAATTCGTACATTATTCAAACAGTTTCATATGTTTTAATGGGCAATTAAAACATATTATGTGTTTTAATGGGTAATTATATGTTTTAATGGGATACTATATGTTTTATTGGGGAATTTGTTTTTGTTGTCGTATGCCTGTTTTGGCAGTGGGGACATCTTTTCAGTGGCGCCATCTATGGTCAGGAATTCGACTTCTTCCACGCCATTCACACAACCACAACCCGTTTATAGGGCGTGTCACATTCACACACAAAGGAGAAAGGGCATACAACACACAGAGGGAGAAAGAAACATCCATTCCTTTCCCGGGATTCGAACCCAGGACCTTTCTAATGTAAAGGACAGTTCCCTGCCCCCTGCACAGGCCGGTCGGCTAGTGGGGAATTAGTTTCAAGATATAATATTCCTCTCATTTTGGATAGAAGAAGTTAGATGGGATTACTGAAATCTAATATTAATAAAAAAGTGCCATGTTAATACAGAAGAATGCAAACTAATTCGCTGAGCAAGGTATTCAAAAATTGCCAACTACAATCAATGATATTTATTAATTTGGAGAATATCTCGAATTATTTGACATTATAAAAGCTTCACATTATTATTTACTCACGAATTATATTTTTCTTGTGACATTTAAAATATTATTAGATTATGTTTTAAAAGCTTATACCATCATAATTTGTTAACATATATATAAAGCAGGTATTATGTCAGGTTATTACCTTCAAAAAGGCGAGATGTTTTTAACAGTCAGTTTCAAGGGTGTAATCTTTATAATTAATTGCACAAAAGCAATTATCCTAAGATTATCTTCAAATTATCTCTCACATATTCTTTGCCTAAGCTCTTTTACGACAATTTTTACAGACAACTCTAGCTGTCGTTGGTATTTTGTTTAATCTCCATGCACTAGAATTCTGAAATGCTCACTGTTTGTTTGTCTAAGGGGAATTTGCACATTCTTAAGTGGCATTAATTATTCAAAGAATATGCTGTTGTGATGTTCGCAATGCTTTAAATGAGGTATTTTCATTCCTTTCTGCTTTTGTAATTAAGAACAATTAACAAGCATTTTTACAATTTAACAAAGTACGAAATGTAAGCGAAAATGTTTCTACAATGCTTTTGTGACTTTGTTTATTGCATTTTGCATTTATAAATTGCACAATAATGTTTTTTTTATTATTACTTATGAGTTTAATCATTTTAGATAACAATAGGGAAGAATTTATAAGTCAATACGAAATGATAGACGAAAGTTAAGTAAATAAGCTTTAAGGTAAAAAATCAAGTTTTAAAAACATTTATCATTACTGGTTTTTCCCTCCTGTGCACTATTTTCTTTCGGATTTAGTAGAACTTCCAACATCTTGCATAAAATAATTATTCAAACTTAATGCACAGCTATATTGCTTGCAGGTAAAACAAAAAAAAAGGCTATGTGTATATAATCCATCATATATCGAATGAAATAGGATACATGTGTATGATCCTTCTTACTTTTTCAAAGGGAAATAATGTATATAGTATAATAATATCTGAAAAAAATAGTTAAAACCCACATCTTTTCTATTTCCATTCACATCTACTTACCTTGTGCATAAATAATCAGAAATCAAAATAAAGAAATAAAGTAAAAGACAATATGAACAGATATGTTTCTTTCTTGTTTCTTAAAACAAAAACTGGAGACAAAAAGGTTCAAATAATTTATGCTGTATCAATTAGCTTGTGTGAACTCGAAAACGTTAAGGAAATGAAGGCGAAGGCATAATAGACAATCTGAAAATAAATATGTAACATATTTCCACTATATATCTGACCGTAATAGTTGTTACATTCTGACAGTACTTATTTATTTATTTTTTTGAAAGAAAGTGTTCTCCATGGAAAAAAAATGTGTAAAAAAACCTAAAATCTTTTTGAGCATGATTCGTAAGTTGCATCGACAAAATATATCAAGTCGTCAAACAGAATCATATTTAATAATGATGGCAACTATCATAGCAACTTATTATGTGATTTGGTTGAATATTATACTGTTCCATTAAAAGAAATTACGATTTTCTGCATATTTAAATAAATTATTTAAAATTCCGTTACAATATGAAAACAAACATTATTAATAAAAGTAGAACTGTTGGAAAATCTCACCATTAAGAAGGATAAATTCTTACGTTTAATACTGTATTTAGCTCCAGTGTATCAAATTTTCAGTTGCATGTACCAAATTGATTCCAATTTCGAAAAGATAACTTGGACCTATCAAATGAGGCATGTCACTATGCCGATCAAAAGTAACAAAATAAATGCCACAATTCCCAATTCACAATTGTTTCCCACTTTAGAGGATCAATGATTTATCGTTGAAATATGGTGTAAGCATACAAGTAGCATTAATTCATGTAGTTCAAATTAGAAGAATGAAAGCATTGGACAAGTGTATTCCACACTAACTGAATAAAAAACAGAAGCTTTTGAAAGCTTGCTTCATTTTGCTCTCTTACCTTAATCTACTTTCGAATCGAATTGTCATTTGTGATCAGAAATAGATCCAATCGGTCAATATCAAATGTTTAACACTGTGGATGAACAAATTTGAATCCAAGGAAGCTGCTGGTCAGCGTTTGGTGGCCTAGCGCAGGTATGATCCTCTGTTATTTCATGAAACTTGCCTTTTAAATCTCATCAAAAGTATACACTATCTACTTAGATGAAATTATGCTTCAACTTAAGGAAAAAAACCTGAATACACTGTTAAAATTTTCCTTCTAAAATTACGGTAATATAACTGGCAGCTGTCTGTCCATCCGATTAACCATAAAGTTTAAGGTAAAGAAATTTTTTTTCCTCTAGGGTATTATAACCATTTACAAAAATATCATTATAAAACCATCAATACAAAACTATACGGTTTTTTAACCATTTATAACTAGCATTTTTTAAAAACGTAACAATTTTTTAACTAGACATAGAAGCTCGGCTTTTCGTAAGTTAAAGGCGATTGGAGAGTGCCGGACACTGGGAATTCTTCACGTGTTGAACGGAATGGAGAAAATATCGTAGTGTCAACACTAGGACTTGGACTCCAGTTCTGATGGTCATGAGATGGACAGATGAGCCTGCTCGGTTATGATATGTACGCAGTAGCGAAGAACTAAGTAGCTTCATTAGGTGGTTCTAGTTGGTGCGATAAAATTCTGGTTGTTTAAACGTATTAGGTGAAAGCAGTTAATAAACAGTTTTTCTCAAACTTAACAGTTTGATTACCATTTCATGTATGGTTATTTGACTGTGTTGATTAAATATGGTAAAATAGTCATGCAATCAATTGTTAGTTAACCAGTTCTTCCGAGAAATTTCTAACAGTGTAGTTCAAGATGTCGATTCCTATCTTATTGCTTGAGAACGGTAGATAACACACTGCTCAAATAAGAACACTGGAACATGGAACTTCTTCATTCTCATCACATCCGAAATAGTCCCCACCAAATCCCACTTCGTCATGAATTTGTATAACTTTTTAATTAGAAATAATTCAATTCCTACAAAACTGTAAGAATGTCCTTCTAAAAATTGATTGACTGTCGCTTGTCGGAGCTCATTACCACCGGCTTAAATAATCTGTCATAAATATGGGACAAGTGCACAAATAAAATAATTAATGTACTTGTAAGTTATCAACAAGCTTTACTTTTTTTCTAAAAATTTCATTATCGAAGCTTTAATATATTCGATTTGCGGATTCTGTCATTATTTTGAAATGAGAGTGGTAAACGCACTGACTCAAAATGCCTTAGAAACAGCATGGAAAAGTTTCCTGGAAATTAACCCGTTTAATTTCCTTTCTAATTTATTGCGTGTCAAAGATAGTAAGATAAGTTTTACTTAACCCAAATCTTTTAAATAATGAGTTTTATGAAAAAAGCAATTTGCATTTTTAGACAAAACAAGTAATGTTTATTTTTTTGTTTCAAGAAACAGAAGGATTAAAACAATTCTTTCTCTACTAGTTCAGATGTGTGAACTTGAAAATGATCAAAAAATAAGGGCAAATGCCTGACATACAAACTGAAAGCAAATGCGTAACATATTTTTCCAAGATATCTAACCGAGAGAGAAGTTGCATTCTGACAACTTTCCTTTTCTTGAGGGGTGGGTGTTATCAGTCAGAGCAAAATGTCAAAAACAACCTGATATCTTTTCTTGAGCATGGTTACAACTTCAAAATGTAGATTTCAGTTGCAGAAGCTGTCATTCCTTTTGAGATGGGAGTGGTGAACACAATGACTTGCAACACATTAAAAGTAAGTTGAATTGTTTTGTTTGCAGATATGAGACGGAAAAATTCCTTAGTTTGGACAGTCTCGAGGAATTAGTTTTCTCTTGCTTTGGATTTGGAATGTACGAATTCTTATTGTTATCAGGGAAATAACGGAATAATATTTATTCGATAATAACATTTTGATATGACTTGTTTGTCAATAATGATTGTTTTATTAGATAGTACTAGAAAAGATTTATCAAAAGTTTCTCCCAGTTTATATGTGAAACTCCTGTCAGCTATGTGATAGCAATTTTGTGTTGAGCTAGTTACGCCTTTAGTTACAATTTTTAATAAAAATGTGGGTTTTTTATCAATAGACATTGACTTAAAATTTTAATAAATTATTTAATACAACATTTTATTACTGTTTCAAAACATAAAATAAATCATCGATTTCTTTTTAATTGTCTCTAAAATAATTACAAATGATAATAATAACGCAAAGGTGTGTTTATTTTTTCCTGCTAAAAACTGGAGTACATTTCTAAAATTAGATTTTATGCTATGACAGTTAAAATATTCCATCGATTATTCCATAAAGTTATCTTTGTACTATGTATCATAAAAAAATGCATCCTAGTTTTTGAAAAGAAATGCACCCTGGTTTTTGAAAAGTTTAAGAAGATTAAACTAGAAAATATAGAAAAATAGCCATTTAAAAACTTTCAAATTACAATTTTTCTCACCTCTCATTTAGTAAAAAATATAAAACAGAAAAGTAAAGTTCACCAAACAAAATGTTTTTGTGTAAGGTATCATAAAAAATTAGCAAATTTTTCTATATTTACCAAATTTTTCACATAATATGAAACCATATTTTATAGTTAATTTGCAATTATGGTTTTTCCTCGTCGCAATCAGATGAAATTTAAAGCAATTTTTAATAAAGAAATTTTCAAAATAGTTATAGTTTTTTAATTTATTATAAAAGGAAAAACATATTAGTATTGGAAATTCACTTATGTGTTAAAAATTGTTTTTACGTATAATTCTAAAAATATTTATAAACATGAATTGTATTTATCCGTCTATTTAAAATTGTGAATATATTTATCAGTATTTAATACCAAAGATGGAGATATGCTGTAAATGAAAAATAGAAAATGATAAATAGTAAATAGTAATATGAAAAATAATAAAAAATTAAAGTCCATTTTCTTCATACCATTTACTAGATTTTCTTGCACAATCTAAACTTTGTCTTTTTGTTTTGTTCTTAACTGTTTTACTATCATTGAAATTTAATATTATTTAGTAATGTAAATATCTTTTAATATGGGTTTATTTAAAGGAAATAATCTGGATTTTATTCTGCCCTGATTTGTCTTTTTCTGCCACAGCTGCTGCCATTAAATTCTACTTTGAATTTTTTTTCATCTGTAAGCTCTGTCTTTTCTTGTTTCAAAACTTTCTTCCTTAGCATGCTGCGGTCCTTACGTTGAACTTTGAAGTAGAACACGTGCAACAGGTAAACTTTTCAGCCATTTCCCCAATAAAAGAAAATAAGCTTTAACTGTATTTTATATTTTTTCTTGATTTCCATTTAAAATTTTTAGCATGTAATTTTATAGTTTATTAGGATAATTATTTCTTACTGCCAGTATTTCAGACGAATCGTTACAACATATCTCAAAATTGTCGATTTCTCGACTCTAAAATAAGAAAAAAAAGTATGTTCAAGATTATAAGAAAATGTTCTGGCTTTATGGCAACACCAAAAAACTTAGTAATTTTTACCGATACACTTTGATTGCAAAGGAAGATGTTTGTAAAATTAACAAAAAATATAGTTCTATTATATGTGTAAAATTGTATCATGAAATTTTAGAGCAAGGCATAAGTAACATTTATTCAGTTAAATTTACTTTTCAGTTTGTATTTCTTGCTAAATGTGAGATAATAAGAAACGTAATTTAGAAAACTAGAATTTACAGTAAACCGTTACCATATGAATGGAAAAATTTAAATCTGAAAGGTTAAAATACCGTATATTTTGGCTTTGTTAACCAGAATTAGGTTTCTTCCTTCTTTTTTTTAATCAGAAATATCATTATCATACAGTCCGATAATTTTAGCTGGATATTTTTCTCCGTGTGTTGTGGAGCTTCTTCTTGAATACATTCTACAAACATCACATTTAATACCTACAAATAATAAAATTTTTAGTTATTATTACGGTAAGTTAAATTGAAACTTACAAAAAATAATTACAAAATTTTCATTATTTCAAAAACAAAAGTTCAAGTATTTATCAAAATTTCTCAAATTAAATCGTTTTTAGATAATTTGTGAATTTTGAAATCAACTTATAGTATGTTTTACTCACAAGGGCATCAATTATAAAGCATATCCGATGTGGCAAATAAGTTAAAATAAAAAAGAACAGATAAAAAGTAATCAAATCTATGGTTTAAATACTGTTTATTTTGGTTTTATTTATCAAAATTATATTTCTTTTATCAAAAATATCATTACCATAACGCATGTTAAAATTACGAAAATTTTTTTCCATTTATTATGTGTATAAAAAAATTATAGAATTCTTTGTCCAGAAAGGCTTATTAAGAGTAAATACTTAACGTCTTACTTTACATTTTTAATATTTGTTTTACATTGATCCGGATAAAGAGAGTTCTTCAGAATAAAGTTTACATTTGCTACAATTGTAGAATTGTAACGATTTCAATCTTGTGAAATGTACAACCATCAAAATGTTTCTTTAATATGATTAGTTGCTTTATTTATATAATCGAAGGTTGTAGAAAGAATATTGACTCTGGAACTGAGAAGTAGAGGAAAAAAACCTGAGATATATCCATTTCACCTAAACAGGCCGGACTTATTGGCTAAATCGATCGTTCCCAGACACTATAAGAACGAAATGAGTTTTTTTCTGTTTCCCTCTTTTCTATATACCATTTGGCTGATAATAAATGATTTCATTCCCATTCATGGTTAGATTTTCTAAGTCATCTATATTTATTAAATCAGGAAGTTCTTCCTAACTAACGTAAATGTTCATAAACAATGCAAGTGGAAAATGTATAATAATATTGTATTCACTTTTCGAAATAATTCTTTTTTTGTAATTTCAGAATATTGCTTACAAAAATTTGATTTCTAAATTAATAGTTGATTTATTTAAATTGGTGCAAATCATCAATTCATTTGTAGTATTGCTCTTTAGTTATTGCATAGAAATTTTGTTAAAGATATAAATGTATTGGTTTATCGCGTACTTTTCTATGCCACAGACTAATAGGACCATAATAGTTGTTCGCCGGGATTAAATTATTTTTTACATTTTCTTTAAAAAACTGACCGTATCCAGTGACCAGTATGCCCAGCTTTTTATAAAGTCTTTCGAGATTTAAAATAATAAAACCAAATTCATTGCCTTTACTTGTTGGCATTATATCATGGGTTTTTATAAATAGGCTATGACGAGTTTGTTAATTAAATCCGACAGGAAGTACTCTTTATGTAAACAAGCCGCAATATTATCTTGCAAATTGCACAATTATATGCCATTTAACTTCTAAAAACAGTTGAAAAGCATTTGTTATACGTTTAAGACATACCGTACCATCGTTTCACACAAGAATTTAGTTAAATACTTTAAATAAACAATAACTATACGCCAAAAGTAACAGTAAAAGTAATATATATATATATATATATATATGCGTATATATATATGTACGTATATATATATATATATATATATAATACCTGAAATTAATATGAAACACAAATGATGGAAATAAAGTTATAAAATATTTTTTTAAAAAACACNATATATAAGTTCTAACTTTCGCTATCCTTACCATGACTATTGTTTTTTAAAAAAAATTTAATGATATTTGCTCAAGTGCTGCATAATTCTATAAAATATTATTTTCGATAAAAAAAACTTATTTCGTATCTACAAAATGCGTTAGAAACTTAAACTTCTGTTATAATTGAGCTACTAATTAAATAATAGAGTTGATTGTTCAATGAAATACACATGTGATCCCTAATACGTGTATAGGTCTCGTTTAAACTATCGAAAACACATATATGTTAATAAGTGATGTATAATTACTGATCTTTAAATATGATCTGTAAATATGTCTGATAATAAATGATCTGTAAATATGTTTGATAATAAATGATCAGTAAATATGTCATGCATAACTGAGTAACGTGTTTAGCAATGTTAAAGGAAATGTCATATTTTCAATAAAAATATCATAAAATATTTTTTTTAATAATTTACTATATCACGTTCTAAAAAGTGTCTGCAGCGAAAAAAAAACTCTGAAAAAAACATTCTAAAGTAACAGTATTACTACTTGAGATTGCACAACAACGTGATATCACAGCAACGTGATATCAAATATACTATTTCACTTGGATCATCCCTATTAAATTGCAAGCAAAAGATCCTGAAGTCCAGCAACAAAATTAGGTTTGTTATAAAACAGAGAATATTATTGTAAATCGAATGTTTATATTGTTTGTGATATCCATTGGCTATCCATTGAAGGAAGATAAAAAATTTCTTTTCTTGAATATATATCAGATAAAAACTACTTCTGCTTTAAAAAAATGCAAGGTTCCATCATATATTTATTAACGACATTTGAATTTTACTGTTTATATAGCAAAAAGAGGTATTGAAATATACAGGCAATAGCAAATTTTGATATTTCAAAAAACTTATTAATTTTTTTTCTACGACATATTATGGACCGTAAGATTAACAAATAATCTTTTAAACTTTTGTAACTAATCCTTAAGTTATCTTATTTAAGTTATCTTATTTATAATAAGTTATCTTATTTAAGGCACTGATATCAATGTGCCAACTGATTTTTTTTGGCAGACATGATTAAATTCCAAAACCTATTATTGGAATTTAAAACTAAATGTTTTTAATTCTTTTAAGTATAAATTCATTGTATAATAAAGAAAATTAATATAATCTTAAACTTTTTTTTAAAGAGAAAAAAATATCCAAGGAAAAAAATCATTATATATTACATTTTCAGAAAATGTTTTTTTTCTTAGTTATGCCTCTAAAACAAAGCACTTTTTAAAACAAACTCTGAATAAGTATTAAAGCATAAAATATTTCCGATTTGATAATTTTTTGACGTAGATGAAATGGAGTAAAAGAAATGCTTACTTAGAATACTAAATTTTCTAAAGAAAAAAATGCATTAGCAAATTGGAAAAAAAAATCGGAAATAAATTAACATTTATTTTGAAAACTTTAATAAAGGAAGAAATTGGGAAGAAATTTTTTATTTTGCTAACAACAATAGAAAGGAGAAAAAAATTCCTAAAATCTCCTAATGCATTATTTAAATAGAAGCTGGATTTTGAATCTTTTCAAAAATAATATATTTAAAATAGTGG
Source organism: Parasteatoda tepidariorum (assembly GCF_043381705.1). NCBI lineage: Eukaryota > Metazoa > Arthropoda > Arachnida > Araneae > Theridiidae > Parasteatoda > Parasteatoda tepidariorum. Next base: position 27,595,820 of record NC_092208.1, on the reverse strand, counting down.
AATTCATACAAAAGAAGGAAGTCTATCGCTCAAGAAGCTGTTGTTGTGAGACTCAGAACGCGTAATTTCATTTAAAATTTAGTTTTAAAAGCTCAAAGGCAGATTTATTTTTCATTCAGATCATATCTGTAAACCTGAGTTTAAAAAAAATATGTATTAATAGTGTCAAATTGATTACATAATTTATAAAGATATCAATAACCATTTATTTAACATTATTCACAGCATCAAGTTTTTTGATAACGAAAAATTTCTTGGAATTGGACCTGTAAACAGCTGAAATATTATACTGTCAGGTATGAATGAAAAGAGATATTTGCTAGCAACTTGATTTATTGGGTAACGAAAATTATAATACAGAGAACAAAACAAAGGACGTTATAACTAGCAACGTTTGAACCTAAACTTACATAAATCTAAATACAGAGAAAGACATAGCTTGTTTGAAAAACCTTGAAACTCCTTGAAGATTTATAATTTAACTATAAAGATTAAAATAATAAATAAGTCCAGCTGTGAGACATTTATAGAGTATTTTTCTTCAGATGGAGCCTTTCTGTTCATTTGGAAATATTCCTGGAATCAGGCATGTAAACAGCTAAAATATTATCCATCCAAGTATAGGAAAAAGGATATTTGCTAGTTACTAGATTTAAGGGGCAAAACAAACTATTAAACAGGGAATAGAAAAACTGGTGTTAGAACTAGTAACACTTAAATTTAAACTTACGTAAATCTTAAGAATGGAGAAAAGAAATGATTGAATAACCTCGTAACTGCTTGAACATTCTTAATTTTATTATAAAGATAAACATAATAAATTACACCAATACTTTTGCATCCTAGTAATTTAGGACATACAGCCCTCTAATTTAATAGAGAGTGCTCCTTTAAGCTCTCTAAAAGGCTGGTACGCACATTAAACATCAAATTTTTTGATATTACATCCAAAATAAAATTTTTGTAGAACTATAAAAATTATGTCATATTATTGAGAGATAAGACTAGACTGCCCACCGAGGAATAGAATATGGTATAATTTGCCATGTTTCTTATGACACGAAAACACCAAATAGCTAGTATTTTTTTATTAAAACGCATTGGTAAAGGTAATAATATGTAAATAATACTTCGTAAAATTAAGAAATAAATATGATTTTATGATCCATGGTAAAATTTGGTGAATGTGGTAGAATTTGGAATTTTGATCATAATAGCACTTTAAAGCAAAGCATAAAAGCCATTTATTTTTTATAAATTTAATTCTCAGTTTCGTATTTATAACTAAATGCGTGGTAATAAGAATATTATAACTAAATGTATATTACAACATATGACATATAACATATAACATAATATTATAACATATTTATAACTAAAAGCGTGGAATTTTGAAGAGCCGTCCAGGTAACAAAGCGGTTAAGCATGCCTGATTGCGGGTTTGAATCTCGCTCAGGGCATGGATGTTTCTCTCTGTGTGTTGTCCTCTGTTGTGCGTGAATGTGGCCCACCCTATGAACTGGTATCTGTAGCAGTGTGGCGTGGGTACTGTTGCTCGCCTCCGTGACTTTGGTCACAAGGTGCTCACCAGGCAACGTAAAATAAGCAACACTTAAGGCACCTTCATGTTAAAGAACGATAAGTTCAATACCCACCCTTAAAAAAATAATTTTGAAGACCCGAACTTCGGTAAACCGTTACCATATAAGCGGGAAAACTACCAAATTAATGGCTCAACCATATATTTTGGGTTCTATTACCTGATTGTTTAAAACCAGAAATGTCATCACCATACACTATAGTATATTTGCAAGATTTTTTGAAAACATCCTAAAATATGTATTTAATTCAACGAGTGATTTAAAAAATACTGCTACTTTGATGAACTTGTACCTTTTAAGGTATAATACTTTATACTTTGAGAGGTTCTAATTCATCAAAAAGGCAGTATTTTTACATTATGTTAAAATATAAAATCATTTATCATTAAAATGCAATTAGTTAACTTTTTTAAGACACGAACCATCATTCCATTATTTAATGCGAAAAAAATGCTTTTTCCTAACATCTGTTTCTCCTATAAAACACAAAAAAGTTTTCTATTATGCCCGGAATAGCAACTATCCATCAAATAGTTAATTTAAGGCGATAATTATCTACTCGTTTGATACAAACTTCTAACATGTCTTTAATCCTAGTATAAGTTCCACTTCGAAACTTCTCTCTTTCTAGTAGCTCACTTGAAAGAACGTATATATAAGTTCATAAAATGCTCCGCAACAGTGCATTTTTTACCACAAACCATACATCACCGTTCCGTCATGGTTAAGAAAACAAAACTGTTCTAAAATAAACAGCATTGGGGCATGTAATTTATCTTCCTTGAAGACAAAATTACGGAGAAAACTAACAGAATGACAAATGAACTTCTTTTGCAACAGATCTAACATCTATTGTCAAAGCAAAAAACTTTCTCTAAGAACAATGGGCTGAATCCCAGAGAAAGGAGTTTTTCTTTTAGTCCCATGCACTAGTTTTATCGTTTAATTGAAATATAATATCTATTATCAGTTTTTGAGAAATTTCATTGGGATAAAATCTTTAAAAATGACATATTTCATAGTTTCGGTTAAGAGTAATTCATACTTTTTTAATTGTAATTAAATTTGAGGGAACAATTTAACTTTTCCATATTCTCTTTTAAGCAATACTCTAAATATTTAACTTATGACATTCCTTTGAGCTTTATAAAAGTAGGTCGGGATTGTGATGCCACAATTGGCATACATATTTATTTTCCATCTTATAAAATATCTTTCATTACTTAAGCTGATTTTTATTAATAGAAGAATTACATTTAAAATAAATCAATAACTTAATCTTTTTAAACGAACAAAAAATATTTATTTCTTCTCTTCTAGATTAATGTAACGGATATTTTTTTTATTTCATTACTAATGCAGACTCTCCATAGGGATTATTTCACACTGTCGAACAAAAATGTTTATTTCACACATCAGACCTGTTATTATTAATATTATGAAAAAATTGCAATATAACACAAAATATTTTTAAAAAAACTGCAGAAGTAACTAAATTTCTTTCTAAGTGACATCACTCAAAGAAAAAATCTGGAAAATCTGTTTTAAATAAATTTATTAGTTTAGAATTATGAAAATAACAACATAAAATGAAATTGACAGGTAAAGGAATGTTTTCAAAATCTCAGTATTACTTTAAGTTCATCAAATTAGGGAAAGCCCATCTAAGGTTTATTTCAGAATCTGTATATANCAATCCGGAGACCACTGGGCGAAGGCAGCTCTCACCATGTCACTGTTATATCTTTCTAACCTTTTATTTCTATTAAATTGTTATGTTTATTAAATTATCGTCATCATTTACTCCTATGCTGCACTATCTCCCATATATATATATAAAGTTTCACATTTCTTGGCGGTTAACAGTATGTTAGACAGTTTTTTTTTGCACTGTTTAACTTCATAAACTTCACACGGTGTTACAAAATGCATACTGTAACAGGAATAAAGCTTCAAAAACAGTCATGTATTGGCTCTATAATGAAGAAACTTCGTCAAGTGTTAAGGCAGAAAAAGTAAGAGGGAACTCAGAGATGCAAAGGAAAAGTGCAACAGGTTAAAAAAGCAGGTTATCAAGTATGAAAAATATAGCCAAAGAGGAAGAAAAGATTTTTACTCTTTGAGAAAAAAAGTATGGCTAAAATTCAAGAAAATGGTAAAATCTACCGTCTTTTTGCATCTATGATAAAACAGGGATACTCGGTAAACTTAACTGAAAGACTGTTAAAATTAGTAATAAAACATATTAAAATTCGGTAAATGTTGTGAAATCTGATAAGTTTATAATAATACCTCAGAGCATGGCATAAAGTCATTCGTTATTCACTTAAATGAACTTTTTCAGTGCTGTAGCTTTTACTAAATGTGTGGTACTAAGAACTGTAATTTTAAAAACCAAAGTTTCTTCTGAGCCATTTCCATATGAACGGAAACATTTAAAAATGAAAGGTATAAATAACGTATGTTTTTGTTTTATCCGCCAGAGTGTTATTTGTTTCTTTTTTTATTATTAGAAATGCCATTACCATACAGTATGGTAATTTTAGGAGGATTTGTTTCTCCGTGCATCTTAGACCTTTTTTTTTTAAATGCATTCTATAAATATCACATTCACTACACTACCTACAAATAATAAAATCTTTACTCATTATACAGTTAAAATGTAACTTACGAAAAATAATTCCAAAAGTTTAATTATTTTAAAAACAAAAGTTAAAATTGTGGGAAGTGTAGAATTCGACTATGTCAACCGTCACCTATGAAAAGGTACCCCATAGTAGAATCGAGATAACATGTCTTATATACTAGTTAATAGGAATTACATTTTTGTAGTGGTAGATAATTTACAGTACTCCCCCACCAGAATTACAGCTGTGATAGAATTCGATGAACGGATACCACTAGTTAATTCATATTCATTGCTATTTTGTGAGAAGTCGGGAGAGTTGTATTAAGATCACGGTACTTTTTTGCTGATCGTGAGAGCTGTATTAAGTTCATGGTCGTGGCCAATCCTGTGTCCCCATTAGCAGTCAAGTGTATGTAAGCCGACGAGTGTGATCGAGACTGAGTAGCAACAGCATGAGGAGGGGGATAATGTCGCAGTCACTAGCAGCAAGTCAATAACTGTTCAATGTGGACCATCCATCGAAGTAGGAGTGTTCCGATCGAAATGGGCGTTACTGTCTAGATAGTCGTGTTCGTATCGAAGTAGGAGTTTCGGTCAAGGTAGGCGTGTTCACATCACGTCCGAAGGTCACCAATGTGGGGAGTGAGTAGTTATCGACAAGGTCAACCGTCATCTATCAAATGGTACCCCATCATAGAATCGAGTTAACATGTCTTATATACTAGTGAATAGGAATTACATTTTTGTAATAGTAGCTACACTACAAAAATAATTATAAAAATTTCTCAAATTATACATTTTCTAGATAATTTGTAAATTTTAAAATCGAACTATTGCTTTATTTCTTCACATCGGCATCAATTTTAATACATTAGCGACGTGATAAATAAGTTTGACAAAAGTTCAAAGAAAAAGTAAATAAGTAGAATGCAAAAAAAAAANAAAAAAAAAAAAAAAAAAAACAACGCAAAGTACATTTTTGAAATTTTATCACTTGTTTCGAAAACTTTAACTGTATAAAACCCATATTTATTCAGGCGTAGTGATATCACTAAACTCAACAGTTCAATCAAGCGATTTATTGAATTCTTCAAATTATTATTCGGCTCGGAATTAAATTGAAATCGACAAAATATTGTATTAAATAAAAGTCAGTGTGTAATTGAAAAAGTAAATCCAGGGCTGGAAACTGAATCCGAAAAGAATTAATATCGTCTTTTCTCCATTCCAATATATAAACAAGAAAGAGAATTAACATAAATCTAGGCAAAATATTGAGGATTTTTCTCTGATTTGAAGAATGGTTCCAACAGATTGGGGTTTATTTCCCAATAATAAAGATTCTTATAAATCCTGGGATATTGAAGATGGTAAAGCCAAAAATATTATGAGTGAAGGTTAAATAGGTAGAAATATGTGAATTGTAAGGAGAGGAATAGATTGTATTTAAATGAGATAATGTTTTGACGGCTGGAAACTTGATTTAAACAAATTTATCTTTGCTAGTAAATTTTTATTGAATTTTAGTTCTGTATAAAATGCTCAAATTAAGCGAGATGTCTGTTTTAAAAGCACTTGTTTGTGAATCTGTGCTTACTGGAAAAATATTTATTATTATTGATTTTTGCCTTTTTACGCAAATGGGGCACTGATGTCTCTTTTAAGTCTTCTTTTCCGAAGCTCTAATTACAATTAACCAAAATATTTTGGGAAATTCCTAAACTGAAAACAAACTGTCTAATAGCTACTAAAGAACACACTGAGAAAAAAGATGGTAGAGACTACCTGAATGCGGTAAAAATTACCGTGTCTCTGGCTCCCTGCGAACACCAAAAAGTTCGGTAACTTTTACCGAACTTTTCGGTAATTTTTAATTTGGTAAAATTTGAAATTAAATATGGTTTCATACTATCTGATAAAGTTTGATATACGCGGCAAAATTTTGTCATTTTATCATGATACTTTAAAACATGGATTAAAAATCTATTATGCGGTTAATTCTTCTTTAGAATATTGCATTTTTTACTAAATGTGTCATAATAAGAGCTATAACTTTGAAAATCAGAATTTCTAGTAAACCGCAACCATAACAAAATTACCAATGGAATAACTTAAGTAACGTATATTTTGGTACCGTATTTTAGTTTTAATAATCAAAAGTATGTATTTTTTTCTTAAAGTGGGAATGTCAGTACCATACAGTGTAGTAATTCTTTCCGAAATTTCTTCTCTGTGTATTTGTACTAAAATATGAAATCCAGAACATTAGTTTTAGTTTTTTTTTTCATTCACATTAGAATATTTATGATTAGTTTATTTTGTAAATTAAAGAAATTTCAATAATGAATATTGCTTATCACAGATTTGAATAACTGCAAATTGAAAAAAAATATTATGTGGAAGAGAGTCATGTTTGAAAGAGATTTTACTTCTAGCGCAAAAAGTGACACAGATCTGTTATGCTGTATTTAATAACCATATACTATTCTTAAAATGACGACTGCAATATTATTTACTTTTTTTGACAATAATTCTTACAAATTAATGAAAATAGTAAGTAAAATATTTTTAAGAAATTCTATCGTCAAAGGCTTAATAAATAATCAATTATCTCAAAATCTATAACTTTTTGTCGTATTTACGATATAATTGCTATAAGTTTTTGGTGTTCATCTTGGCCAAATTAAAACATAAATAGACTATCTTGACACTGGACAAAAGTTCTTATAAAATAAGACTTTTTAATTAAATATTATGATACACTTACACAGTTTTATTTCTTTTTTCGATGGAATATTTTATAGATGCTCATGATTTTCTTAAATTTATTTAAGTGGCATGATATTTTTTATGCAATTTACAAAAGTGTTTTAAACATTTATCATTGAAACACAGATAATATACTTATTCATAAAAGGGTTTAATTTTTTTTTCAAAAATGCAACTGTGTTTTTCATTTCGTTACTTGATTATTTGATTACACAGTTATTTTTCAAACTTTATATCATGGTTAAAAGTATTACAGCTTTTCTTGTGGTTTTATTAATTATGCTAATGTAGCGAACTTACAAATGAAATTCTTCTACTTTTTTAGACGCAGAATAAGGTTATAAAAAGGGCATGTTGCATCGTGAGATTACATTACGTTTAATTAGCTATGCTAATTAGCTTTTAATTATAATCCTAAAGAATTTTATGATACGGGCCATTAAATTTCTTATTTTGATGCAGCTTTTTATGAAGAATGTTTATTTTTCATAGACTAGACTCTTAAAATATTCATAATTATACATTGCATTCTTATATGATGTAAATTTCATTTAGGAAAATGTTTTTATAGGTATACTCGTTATAAAACTGCCTTTTAAATATTTCGCTTTGAGGCAAAATTACGTGATTTTTTTCTCATGAAGAATGCTTTAAACATGCTTAAACGTAATGATAGCCTACTTTTATGATTTTCGAAAGAGTAATTTTTTTTAATTGTTGTATAAAATTTACAGTGCTGCAATATTAAAAAGTAGCATTAATCTTTGTAATTTTTTTTAATAATGTTATATTTTCAAACTTTTGTCACTGATATTTTTTGCAATAAAGCAATCAAAATAATATACTTTATTGTATTTCTTACGCATTGCTCATAAAGCTTTTTCCAGTCATTTCTTTGTAAATTTGAAAGCTTTTCAGAATATTTTCTAGTTAAGAAGATATTTTAGAAACATTTTTCTAGATATGTTAAAGAAGTATTTATTATAATTCCAAAGCAAAATATATTCTTTTTTATAAATGTGGTTAAAATACTTCTTCTTCTTCAGCACGACAGCCCTTTACAGGCCTTGGTTGCCTCAACCACACGTTGCAAAAAAATAAAATACACTCGTCACAAAAATATGGTGTGGCTGCAGATGAATTATTATATACAGCAATCTGATTGGAACGAAATTTTGAATCATATGATCATATGAACATGTTAATCGAAGATTTAAATATTCCAAGCTCTGTAGAATAGGATCTATAGAATTCTACACAATTTCTGTAGGATGTACAGTATTCAATCTATATGATTCAATACAATACATTTATAGGATTTACTAACTATTTTAAACAAATTAGATTTGAAATTTTAGCCTTATTGACTAAGATTGTCTGAAACTGCGTTGCAGTTATAACTCCAATACTGTCAATATAAACTCAAATTTTACATTAAAAAAAACACAACATAGTTTTGTTGCATGGCAAAAAAAACATTTTCTACAGATGAAGAAGAAACTGTTTAATGATAAATACAGATTTTTCTGTTTTTAATCATCACAGACGAGATGTGAAAAATCCCCAATTTTTTTCTTCGAATCTCCGTATATCTTTCTTTGTAAATGTAACTGAGTAAAGATGATTTTCATTAAACTGGTTTTCTTTTGCTTTCAACTCTAATTATAAAGGGATATAACTGTTAATTCAAATTCTAGTTTTTTGCCATGAAGTTTTGCTTACGTAAGATAACTTGACTTTTTTTAAAATCATTTTACGATCATTTTCTGTACTTGCTTTTAATTTTCATCAATTATTTCATGGTTTTGAACATCGTGAAAACTTTCTGCTTCTTGATATAATTTTTCGATAAGTTAAATTACTAGAAATTTCTATAACTTTGAGCTAATATAGACTTAAATGCTTTTACTTCAATATGTAAGACTGTTGAAATAGAGACCACTTAAGACTTTTCTTCATTTCCAAACATTAAGGCTGCCAATGCTCAGGAGGCAGAGCTCTCGTCTGTCAATGTGGTCCTCCAGATTTGAATCTAGGCTTTGATTGGTTGCTCTCGGCTTCGTACTTACTACAATACCAACTTTTTTAATCTATAGAGATTTTTTTTTGTTAAAATAACAAGGATTTTTTGTTAAAACAACGGAGTTTTTTCGTTAAAAAAAAACAGAAATTTTTGTTGAAACAACAGAGTTTTCTGTTAAAACTACTTGGTTATTCGTTAAAATAACACTACTTATCTGCTTATAAAACAGGCATTCGTTTTTAAATAACAGTACTTTTCAATCAAATAAATGGTTTCATACTGGCACACCAGCTAACTGTTTTTTTCCGCAAATTTGACAGATTTATTTTACAATGTAATAGTTGTTACTTTGAATAGAATACTTAAGAAAATAACAGTTTATGTAATGAATTACGTTAAGTTGCTTGAATAGAAGATTATAGTACTATTAAAATTTATTACTTTATACATTACTTGGAAAACTGGAAAAAAAAACAAAGGAATTAGTGAAATAAATCAATGGCTGAAAAAATTTTAATTTTTCATTTAAATTAATTTTTCAAAGTAATTAAGAGACTGGAAAACAACTACTAATGAATCACTATATAGTTACACGTAAGTTCTAAATACAATAGTTTATTGACCCACACTGTATCAAATTAAGATAAAAAATATTGGATGTCAGGGTGCTGGTTCTTTTAACTTATGATACACAGAAAGTGCTGGTACTTCATACAGTAATTCCATTCGAAATTTTTTACATGATATTTGGTCATCTGTAAACCTAAATTTGTATAACTAAAAGCGTTGTATTTTAGAAACATTATCAATAATTTAAGGAAGTACAAAAATTTATCGGTTAAAATTTTTTTTTTGTCAATTGTTATGAAAATTTATATTTTTTAAGTTCAAAACAAAATATTTTTAATGTCAGATTTTAAAACTTCCAAGTTTATTAAAGGAAGAATATTTATGAGTAATCACTTCATTTGACCAATTTCATTGCCTTTTGTGCGTAGCAATGTTAAATAAATCATTTCTGATATCATTTCGAGGATACATCCTTTCACAAAGAAAACCTACAAAAATCCAGTTAGTAGATATCATCAGTTATTACTGGCTATGTTAGAGTGCTATTATGAAGAATAAATGTAAGTTATTTCTTAATATGCCTGCCTTGATGAAAAAAGGTAAAATGTTACTTATATTATCTTTCTTACATATCTATGTATACTTTTTTGTCTCATGAACGATAAAAAGGATTATTTTTACTGGGCAAAGGAAGGAATTGTATTGATATTCCTTTATTTTTTATTAATGCGTGCAAAAATACTTTTTTTATAAATTTTTTTAAATTATTTTATAGAAAGGAGCGAAATAGATTTCCTTTAAAAAATAAATTCACACTTAAATTTAAACTCAATATTTTAAAAAAATGAAGTGGAAGTGGCTATAATGTTTTTTTGAATTATTTTTTCTAGAATGTCTTATAGAATTTTATAATGGACTAATATGATATTTTAATGAGAAAATCGGTTAAGCACATATAGTTGTTAATTTCTCTCTCGAACCATGAAATGAATAATTGGTACTTATACTCTATGAAATCTCCAAAATACTGAGAATATGCTATTAATTTATTCGTCACACCTCCTTCTTAAAAAGAAACGCTCAGTTTCTGTAACTGTTATGAACTTTAGTAAAATTAGTCAACCTAACTGTTAGCGCATACAGGTAACTGCATTTTTTGAGGAAAAGAACCCAGTTTAAATAACTGCATTCAGCAAAATTAGTAAAGTTGTCCGGTAATTTACATAGTTATTGAAACTATAAAATGCTTCCTAACACAATACTGGAGTGTACAGCTTTTACCATGGTGGCTGCAGCATTAGGTTTTGGAAAAGGAAGTCCCGGGTTCGAACCCAGATGGCACCAAAGTACATCTATCTCAAATTCTGTCTACATTGGGAAGTAAGTAACTCTCTGATTCCTCTACAGATGAATGGGCAATTACACTTCTTTTCTCTGCTCGCCTTGATTCGGCAATCAAATCGCCCAAGTCTCAAACTACACGAAAACACGAAATGAAGAAAACTTAACGTAATATATTTTTGCAGTCATTGCATAATCTAGCAATAAAAGTTTTAAATGGTACTGTTTGTACAAATATACTGAACATAGTGCAATATTTGTGATTAAGACATTTTTAAAACCATTTTCTACTTCGTTATTTTAGTAGTACATGCTTTTTATTTATTTATTTTTGTTACATTTAAATTATTTTGCTTTGATTTTGTGTTTATATTATGAGTTATGTTAAATTTATTACATCTTTACATAACTCGTGAATTTAGTTTCATTCACTATGTCTTTGCATTCCTTTTTAGATTAGTTCAATGAATTATGTATGTACATTACTTATGACTTCAGTTCAATTTATTATATCCTTAAATTACTCATGAGTTTAGTTGTACTCATTATTAATTAACATTACTCAGTTTAGTTCTCATACGACTTTACATTACGTTTGGTTGAAGTTCCATTCATTATGTCTTTATTACTTATGAATTCAGTTAAATTCCTAATGTCTTTATATTAATTATTTTAGTTCATTCCATTACGTCTTTTACACTACTTAAAAATTTAGTTCAATTCATTTTGTGTTAATATTATTTAACTGAAAAATATGAAATAGGGCAAAATATGGCTCCAATCGGACCATGTAACAACGCAATGCAATATATATTCATTAAAATATATAGATAATTGAACTTTCATTTCCCAATTTCCATTTTTTTCTCCGTATTCTTTTCTCAATCCAGATGAGAGTTAAAAGCTGCTTTTCCCAATACAGTTTTTATCTGTTAAATTTTTATATCCTTACGGTACTTATTTTAGTTCAATCCATTATGTTTTTGCACTACTTGAAAATTTAGTTACATTTTGTGGTCTAAAAGTATGTAAGTTTTAACAATTTGTAAACAGGTTAATGATAGCTAAAGAGAAGAAAAAGAAAACTCAACATCTCAAGTCTTGGACACAATTTTTGACGATTTGCCGCACTGTACCAAAAAAAATTGATTTTTTTAGAAGAAGAAAAAATAAGCTTGTTTCGTCGTAAATGCTGTAGGAATATATTATTTTTAACTTGTTTTAGAACTTTGGCTGTGCTTCCTTAAAAGATATCTCTAGGTGTTGGCATATACAGATTTGATTGTCAAATACTAGAATTAAAAAAGAAAGAAACAAGGAGGATGATTAGGAAATAAAGTTGCGTTAAAATGTAAAGGTTTTATAAGATTAAAGTTTATATTCATGTAGATTACATATTTAATAAAACAAAATATTTATTGATATAATACATTTATTGATATAGTGAATTTAGATAGTTAAAACGCACCGAATTGTACATCTCATCTCATGCGATAATCAGATTTTAACGCACACACGTAGCAATGTTTTTGGTTTATAAGGACCTGCCTAAGATATGCTCGCTATAAACAACGAATAAACAATGAATGGAGTCTCTAAACCAGACACATACATTCTCTGAATATGTATACGTTTCTATTTATTCAAAATGATAGAGTGTATTTAAACAGAATGGATTATTGGTTTTGAATGTATTTATAATGTATTTGTGTTTAATTAAAATGGATGACTTCTCAATAAGCCATGTTATTTGTACAAACTAAGTTGTTTAATTTGAATTTCATAATAATCAGTCAGTTCATAGAGGGTATAAGGGAAATTCAGGAAGGGGAAGTGATGCAGATGGTGAATACGTAACTTCGACAAACTACACGATTAATGAATCAATCGAATAAAATTATACACATTACACATAACAAATTAATTAGGCTTTGGTTATTATATAAATCTTCATTTTCATGTTCCTAACAATTTATATGAATACTTATTTTAATTAATCCAATCATTCTACATGGTAGATACATTATATATATATATATATATATATATA
>NC_092208.1:27555792-27582650 GCF_043381705.1 Parasteatoda tepidariorum | reverse complement strand
TAATAAAATATATATATATATATATATATGTACATATTGGTTTTCAGCTCTGGTCGCAATCGCAAAGCATTGAATTGATATCATTTGTATTTTCTGAATTCAGCCTTAGTGATCGTAATGGTTATTACTACTAAAGCAAATCATTGCCATTTTTAAGACAGTACTTTGAAATACAACGAAACCATTGAAATTATGTTTAGTTTAATGAAATACTATGCAATTTTTTTTTAATTTCAGTATAAAGCGATAATTATGAACGGAATAGTTATTAGTAAGAAATTCAGAATTATGAAAATTGTACATGCTGTCAAGTAAAGTCCTTAATTCATACCTCATATTGTTAAAATGTTTTGAAAATAAAAAAAAAAGTTTATTCCTATATAAGAGAGTTGGGTTTTTTTAAATGAAGTTTATTTTAAATGAGCGTATTAATTTTTTAAATTATACTTTACTCAAGCAATTAAAATATTAAAGCTACATTCATTATTAAACATTTAGTTGGACATCATACATTAGGGGTCTTGCTTTATCTAATTAAAATGTAGTAGCTTTGTACTCTATGCTTGTTTTTGTACTTATAAGAATAAATTTTTGCAATGCAAAAAAGATCAAAAGGAATAGTTACAGGTGTAAAATCTTAAAAACCTGAATGATGCAATGCAATCCAAATGTTTAAAAACATTTTAGGAAATAATATATTTCTTTCTGAAGGAAATGTGTCATGCATAGGAAGAAAAATTATGTAAGTTTGATTTAACATACATTAGGGATTTTATTAATTATAAAACTGAACTATCATTCGCTAATCCTTGAAGGAAAAAGAAAGAATTAATCTTAATGCATAATTTAAGTTTTTAAGTAAAAAAAAGTGCATTTGTTTACATTTACTTTAAGATACAGGTTTCAACTAGTTTCGACGAAATATTTTCTTTAAAAAAAGGGATAATTAAAATTTAATTTATGTTTTTTAAAGGATCCTACAATAATTTTAAATTTAAAGTAAAGTTTATGTATTTTTTTTTTAAAAAAAAGTGTGTATTTGTGCTTAAACATTTACACATTTTTCATGCCACGCTAAAACCTCTTCAACTAATTATTACGTATATTTGTGAATGTATTTTTTTCTAGGTTAATTGTGCGAGTACCTGTGTTTTGAGCAAAATCTTAAAAGGAATTCCAAAAGACAATAAAATAGAACTAAGCACATTGTTTAATATTGAATTTTTAATGAATAATTCTAAATAAAAGAAAATTTATCAAAATCAACGCTCTTCTGAAAATGGATTCAAAATTAAAAAAAAAAGATAATAAAACAACTTGAATTGTAAGAAAATTCAAGGAAAAAAAGTTATAATACGAAATTTTTTTTCCTGGAAATTTCGAATTATTTTGTCTTAATATAATTTATTCACGTTCTTAAAAAAAGGTAAAATCACTCAATACATGACAAAAAAAATATTATTTTCATTTTCAGGAATTTACTTCTGATTTTATCTATTAACATACGAAAAAAAAATACAAAAACTTAAAGTACAAAATGCAAATCTAAAAATCAGAAATCAAAATTTTAAAAGGTTTTTGAAAGCTTACGATTAAATTCAAAGAAAAATATCGAAATTTTTTCTAAAATTTCCAATTTTCACCCATTTGGACACCTTAATAAATTCTTTTAACATATTAAACAACCATATTTGTGTTCGAACTGTATTTTATTAAATTATATACATGCCTATTTGCGTTTTCACGTTTATTTTACCTTTGTTTAATTGCTATACAATTTGGAAAAATGGAAATTACTTAAATAAACCGCAGTGCAACCGTGAAACTGTTTACCTTGGGCCGAGATTGCCTGGATGGTAAAACGCTGGACTCGTGTTCGTGAGAACAGGAGTTTGAATATGGACAATTGAGGAAACCCCGTCAATTAAATGGTGACTGGTGTACGTTTAATCTGTCGATGTCACAATGTCCTTCTAGTTCCCATAGCAAATCCATGTATCTGGGAGCTCTAAATTGGAGATTGATCGCTTTCTGTTTCAGGTTAAAATTATGATCTGTGGATGAATGTATGTATGAATGGATCCGCTAAATAAAAAGGGGTGTGATGTTTGTGTGTAGCTGAAATTGTATTTTTTCTCAAGAGATAGCGCCACTGGAAAATAAGGAACGCACCCTCTACCTTGGTTTCTCAAGCAGAGGCTTGGTGGATTTGGCATGCGGCAATAAAAACAGTAAAAAAAAATTTTACCGCAAATGTACATTAATTTTTAATAATGTCCCTTGCAATCTAAATATTATATTTACGAGTGTAAATTGAAATTCTACATGACTTTCATTGTCTTCAAAACTATAACGAATTTTCTTTTCAGCTAATAAAGTTGCACTTTAAAAAAAATAACAATAGGTGTACAGGTGAGAAGAAATAGCTTGGACAAAATATTAAACCTAGTATTAGTCATAAAAATCTCAAACTTATTTCGGAGGATTTAACGGATCACAAAAATGTATTAAATTCCAAATCTGAATCATCCAAACTGATAGAAAGTGCATTTTTTTGATTTTACTACAACGCAAGAATCGCTACATCTTGCATTAGGCTTAAAATCAAGATTTTTTGCTTTGTTTGGGCTTGTCTCTTGGAAACAAGGGTTCTTGAAAAAGTGCTAAGACTTTAATTCTTAAAATATTTTTCCTCACATTTTACATTCAAGTGGAAAAATGAATTCTGAAAACATAGTAGGAAAGGGTAGTTTTAGCCGATATATAGCAAAAATCCTGTATCTACATCAAAACTGATGGTAATCACACAGAAAATTTGTAAATTGTTCTTATAATTGGGATTTCACTCTTCTTTCAATTGAAAAATGTGTAAATTGTATTTAAAGAAATTTAATTGGTATAAATAAATTAAACACTAAATTGTGACCGAAATTTAATGAAATAAGACTTCAATACGAGAAGAAAAATTCCGGTAAAATTAACATTATTTATAGTAATAACATTTATAGTTTAAAAAAGCATAATTCCAGTTAATAATACCAAATACGATATTTAATCCCTTCATTTGGCAATTTTTCCGTACATATGGTTTCAGTATATCGGAAAGTCTGGTTTTCGAAATTATTACTTTTATCATCACACATTTAGTGAAACATTCAAAACTGAAAAGTAAATTCATCTGAATAAATTGCTTTTATGTCGTTTTCTAACTTATCATGATAAAATTACCAATTTCGCCACATTTACAAATTTTATCACATATATCACACCATATTTTCTTTTCGATTTTACCAAAATAATTATCAAAGCGCTTTGGTAAAAATTACCAGATCATTTGGTTTTTCAAAGGAGCCAAAAACACGGTAAAGTTTACCACATTCTGTAAGTTTTAACCATTTTTTCTCAGTGAAGAGATATTCTTATAAAAAATGCATATGAGGTGTGATCATCTTTATGAAAAATCGAAGGTGCCTTTGAAAAACCCATATTACTATCTTAAAAGTGACTGTCAATTTGATATCGTTAAAAAAAATCGATAAAAGATTCCCTGTTTGGAAGGTACAAAAAAAAAGAAATCGAAAAAGTAATAAATACGTAAAACTGCTCAAGAGGGCTAGAGCAGGATTTATTTTTGCGTCCCACCGATAACGGATAAAAACCATGCCACATCACTTTTCTCTGTGCAATGACTCTTTCTTGAAAGACATATCCTCAAGATATGGAAATTTTTGAAATCTTCAAGACTCCGTAACTTTGTAGAATTTCTGAAATCAATGGATGTATAAATCTCATTCTCTCTTATTTTCTTTGTCAAATCCCTTTGCTAGCGTGAAATATATTTCATAAGATTTCCTTACATTCATATTTATCAGAAACGCTGACAGCGCATTTTTACGTATGTTATAAATTGCTATCATTCCTACTGCAGGATTTCTAAGGCTGGTTTTTTATTTCATTCCTGTCAAAATATTTCAGTCACTGTAAGTATTTTAGGAATTTAGATAACGCAAGAAAGTGTTTTAATGTTTGTAAAGTGACATAATTTTGTGAAATATTTTCCGATTTGCGCATTCCATGTAAACAGAGTGATTTGTAATGACTTCCCCTAATGTGATTCGAGAGCAGATGCCAAAAATAATGTTAAAAAAACACGCATTGGGGACCATGTAATACTATTTAGACTTTTAATTCTCAAGGTCATCAAAATATAACGAATCATCTCTGAGAGTCGTGGTGAATCAGGGAATAGAGTGCTAACTTTCCAATGAAGGGATCCTATGCTCAAACCCCAGTGATGACTGGTCTATACAAATTCCTAATCCAGCTCAATTCCACAGTGCTGACGTAAATTTTTAGTGGTAGACCGATCATGGGTTAGAATCCCCTTGCTGTTTGAGATTTTAATGGGTTTTCTCTCCATGTAACGCAAATGCAAGATAGTTCAATCAAAAAGTCCTCTCGAAAGCGAATTTCTACAAATACTTGATCCAGGAGTTCCCGTGTCTTTTAATATGAGTTCAAATTTACTAGGATACTCAGTTAAACATTGGTTGACGTTAAGCTCCAAATTATATCAGCTGTTCAACGACGGTTATAAAATAAAATAAAAGCAGTACTGAAAAAAGTGGCATTTAAAACATAAAAATCAGTTGAATTGTCTACTAAAGCAGCGATGGCGTGAAAGTGACCAAAAAACCAAATATTTCAGTTTTTCTTTTCATTAGACATTGAATTGTAAACTTAAAACACAATTGAAAACGAATCTCACTTTTAAGTCATACATCTATTTTTAAAATTAAGTTACGCTGTATAAAATTTACAACAGTATAAAAATAAATCAGTTTAAACTTTTTTTTATTGCATTTAAATAAATATTTTAGCACTTTACTATTTACAGAAATAAAACACGTCTTAAGTATTTATTTAACAGGAATGGAAAAACGTTTAATTTGGTAAAAAATTAATTAACATGTAGCGTATCTTCCACTACAGATATACAATTACAATTCACTAGTATATAAGACATGTTAACTCGATTCTATGATGGGGTACCATTTCATAGATGACAGTTGACATGGACGATAGCTACTATCCCCACATTGGTGACCCGGACGTGATATGAACACGCCTACCTTGGCAGTAACGCCCACTTCGAAATGAACACGCCTATCTTGACAATAACGCCCAGTTCGATCTGGAAAAGCCTACTTCGATGGATGGTCTACATTGAACAGTTGACTTGCTACTTGTGACATTATCCACCTCCTCGCACTGTTGCTACTCAGTCTCGATTCAACGCAACGTCTGCCTGCATACACTCGACTGCTAAAGGCAACACAGGAGTGACTACGACCGTGAAGTTAATACACCTCTCACATTCAGCACTCAAAAAGTACAGTGACCTTAATACAGCTCTCCCAGCTTCGCACAAAACGGCAATAACTCAACTAGTGGTATTCATTCATCGAATTCTATCACAGCTAAAATTCTGGTAGGGGAGTACTGTAGCGTATCTACCACTACAGATATACAATTACAATTCACTAGTATATAAGACATGTTAACTCGATTCTATGATGGGGTACCTTTTCATAGATGACAGTTGACATGGACGATAACTACTATCCCCACAAACATTTACGTTGTTCAAATCATGCTTTTAAATGATTGGTTCACATGCTGTAGTATCGAACCTTCCTAGATTACATACACGGATTAAAAGCAAACAAATTTTAAGTTAATATAAGAATCATAATAGATAAGTTATTTAACTGGACTTAATAATGGAGGCATATTACTTAGAAAGGTCCGTTATTTTCATCTTATTTTAAACACGGTAAAAATATCTGGAAAAACTATCGTACTGTATGGTAATGTTTCTGATAAACAAAAACGATAACTTTGGATTACAAGTCCAAAATACAACGTTTTAACCCTTTATTTGGTCATATTTTATCGTTAATTTAACCAAAATCATTATCAAAATCATTATTTGGCTTTCCCATGGAACCAGAAACAAGATAAATTTTACCATACTTTGTTTCTCAGTAAACATGAACACACCAGTTTATTTTAGCTGCCAAAAGAAGAACACGAATAATAAAACATGCTGAAAAACTATATACATTTTAAAAATTTTGTCTCCATATTACTATCTTTGTATGTTTCCACCATTTATGGAAGGATTTTACATAAAATGTAACAAACGTTTTTAATCTTTCATTACGGTTGGATAAATTCTTAACTATTTCAACCGTTAAATAAAGTAAATATTTTTGTCTCTTCAATTGAGAGCACTAAAGATAATTCTGACACCAGAAGACAAATAACAGGAGAACGAAAAAATAATGTGAGAATGACAGAAAAAGAAGTTCTATGGAACCATTAAGTTACATACAAGCATTCCAGTAACGTTCCCTAAAACACTTAGAGGAGGAAACAGGGCAGAGTTCAAAGTCCATGGCATCCAAGTAGCATAAAAAAGTCGTATTTTTAAAACTCTATTTCAAAGGAAGTATTTGAATGATTTCGGTCAAATTTTGTATCATGCTTTTTATCATTGCATTCTCTAAAATGAAGTAGAAATTTGTATAATTTACAATACAAAATATTTTTACTCATTATTAAAGGAAATATTTTCTAAACGTTAAATTTTGCATTCGTTAAAAATTGCAACGTTAAATTTTGCACCTTATGAAAAATGAACTTTACAGTTATGTGCAAAATATTTTAAATTCGCTTAAAAAGTTCTTGAGTTATTATTGAGTACGCAAGAAGTAAAATTAACATTGAAGAGTCCAAACATTGAACCAGGCCTTCTGGATCATATTTACCAGATTGCCAGAATCTAATTCCATCAAAAAAGGCTACGTTTTTTCATAGAAAGTACATTTTTTCATATTATTTTGTAACTTAAAATATGCACTAATTAATTAGCATGTTTGATGTCACCTTTTCGAAGTCTTATAATTGAGTCCTGGAATGTAAAGATCAGATGATTGGATCAAAGGTTATTTAATATGGTTTCTTTTGTACACTGTACACTTACAGGGTGTTGCTTATGCCCAGTGACGCGGACCAGCAGCAAAACGATAGTATGCTATGGGATTCAGAAGTTTTTCTCTGTGCATTAAGGTACCCGGTAAAGGTTAAAACAAATAATTGTATCAAAACATTACGATAAATTTTTGACAAGGTCGCCTGAAATAAACGCTTTCCGCATTTTATTTATTACACTTAGTTACAGATAAATAAATATTTCGAGCTACTTAAATAGTGTAAAGAAAATATATTTATTCAAGTTATTGTAGTTTTCAAATTAACCCATTTCAAGATATAATTCCTTTGACTAAAGAAGCTTTTGCCACTTAGACAATCCGTAACAAGAATATATTTCAGCAATTGAGCTAGTTCGGTATTGAGTAATTTAATTAAACTTCTAGTTTCCTGTGAATTATATTTTGTGATAATCAATGCGTGTAAAATGTGAGAGTTTTGTCTGAAAACAGAATGCAAGATAAATTCAACTGAGCTGATTAATATGCGTTGCTATCGGGAAAATTTAATCAAACGACACTCTACAAAAAGTAAACCATTCTGATTTTAATTAAAATTCATATATTTTACAGAATTAGTTACGCTGTTAGAATTTTCATTTTAAAATTACGGTAATATAACCGTCAGCAGTCTGTCCATCCAATTAACAGTAAATTTTGCAAAACAAAACATTTTTTACATTTATTGTTTTGGACCCGTTTATAACTCGTATGGTTTTAAGACCATGAAAAAAAACTACAAGTTGTTTTCTTAAAATTATTTACAACTAGCATGTTTCAAAAACCGAAAAAGGGAATTTATCTGAGCATAAGAGTTAGGCTTTTTGTTAAGCAATAGGCACTAAGAGTGACAAGGACACTGGAAAGAATTCATTTATTGAAGGCAATGAAGGAAATAGTGTGGTGTCAAAGCTAGGTTTTAAACCCCAATTCTGTCGGTTATGAGACTTACAGCTTAGCACAATCGGCTATAATATTATGTACTTAGCTGCTAAGAACTAAGTAACTTCATTAGCTGGGCTAAGTTTGTATGATAAAATTCTGGTTCCATAACTGAATTAGGTGAAAGCAGTTATTAAACGACTTTTCCCTCAGTCAACAGTTTGAATACTATCTTATTTATGGTTATTTTGGCTGTTTTGTCCAAATATGATAAAATAATAATTTAATAAATTGTTATTTCAAAATTATTTCTGAGAAATTTCTAACAGTGTATTGTGGAAATTAAATATGATGTAACGGCAAATATAAAGCTAGTTTGCTATCATTAAAATCCTGCTATATTGGATAAAAATTTAATTATTTAATGTTAAGGTGTAATATAAGCTGATAATGTTAACATATGCTGGAAACAATGGTTAATTGAAAATATAGTATATTTAATGAAAAAAAGCACTGGCAGTACTTAGAAACAAACATATTAATGTGAGCCACATTTTCAAAAAACGAAATTTTATGCGTAATTTTTTTTAAATTAATGGAACTACTCGACAAAATTTTTAAAAATAAACATAGTACAGAACCTCAATATAAAACCTCAATTTTTACAGTTTAAATCCTAGAATTTGTTTTTAAACCGGGATTTACAGACATAAGTTAAGAAGCTTTCTAACTTTTTATCGACCTATTTTTAAGTCTATTTTTTTCTTAAAGTTAATAAATTAATCTTTTGAATATCTTTCAGCTTCAGAAATATGCTACGAATATTATTTCTGTTTATAATATATACATAATTTTAGAAAATCCACTGTCAATTTGAAGCAAAATCAATTAACCTAATTTTCGCACTTGCAGAACCTGTTTAATATTAAATTTCTCCAATAAATTCAGTACGGTATCGTAAGTTTTTTATTGAATTAAAAATATTTTTTTTACTAATAAAACTCTTAGAAGATGTTGCAATTCTTTTAGAATAAATTAATTTTTAGATTAGATGCTTAACTTATTTCATTGCTGTCACAACTTTTGCATAATTTAGCAACTTCTGTTGCATCAACCTCTAACTTTTAACTTTTTACTTTGTCTTAATTACGAGCTTGATTGATTACAGAGCAATTTTATTAACGTCATTAAAATATGATGTGGTTTCGTAAAGAAGACTTGATCATTATAGCTCAAGAACTTGACAAGATAAATGAATTTTTTTTTCTTTTTTGCCACTTCAAAGAAATTTCTTTACAGGAAGATAAAACTAATGAATGTATTCTCACTAAGCAGGTGTCGTACACTATGCCAAGAAGAGATTTGCGTAATTAGCCAATTTTTAAATGATTCTTAGAGGCAATGTTTTATTTTGAATTTAAAGTTTGTTTAAAAGTATATTTTTTGCTACATTCTTAACGATTACCACTTATATATCTATGCGCATTTTTTCTTCTGTACAAAATATGTATTATGTTTTTTTAAGTAAATAGCACTATTATTACAAATATTATAATTTAGGAAGTATTAGGAAGCATTGTTACTAAGTATTTGACAAACACCGAAAAGTTTTGTAATTTTCCGAACATGAATAACTTCTAAAAGAAAGCATATTTAGCACAAACGTCAGCAGTTTATTTCGGCTTCATATATGCGTTTCCAATATAACAAAATTTTTAAGAAACCACATCATATTCATATCTATTTATGCATATAAAATAAACTTGTTTACCAGAATCGATAGAGCAGTTAAAACAGAGCAGCTGACGTAAATTTTATTTAGTTTTATCATTTGATCATTTTATTACACCATTTTATTTAATTAACATTTTCGTTTCTGAGAGAAATGTAAAGTGAACTTTACAAAAATTTAAATTTTTTTTAAGGTTTATTTTACTTTTGTTCGAGGTGCTACGGTTGATTCATGGTTTATTGGAAAATGGCAACAAAATAAACCTTAAGAATTTTTTAATCATTCGTACGTAGTATAGGAATTACAAATTATTAATTCTACATAGTTTCTTCATTTCTTTCCAATTCCTATGAATTAAAAGCGTTTTTATTTTTAATGCATTATTACAATTAAAATTATGGTTGAAATATAAAATAAATTATTAAATTTTGCTTAGCGATTGATCAAAACTTGTATTTGTATTTATAATGAATTTTCATGTAACTTCTACTTCCTGGTTAAACTTTTTGGAAAAAAAGTTCTAACTCGGTGTTATGCCAACATTTCATTACTTAATTCAAAAAATTTAATCATTCAGCAATTATTATTAAGATTTTTAGAATGACATTATGTTTTGATTATAAAACATAATGTCAATCTAAAAATCTCAATAATTATTAAAATGACTGTAGTCTTAAGACTGTGAAAAATATAAAATGACAAATATTGTATTTTCGATTTTGCTTAAAGAGAGAAATTTCTATTTTTATTGATTGCAAAATTTGGAATATGGCATGTTTATTTCCTGTAAGTATAACTTGTCCTGTAAATTTTACTTCAAGGAAATGCTTATTTTTTTCCTTCAATTTTCTACCACGTAACACTTTTTTTTACCTGATGATGGTTCTGCTGTTTTTACTTCCGTTTTTTAACTTCAAATGCTGCTGAAAAAAACTACTTTTTTCTGGAAGTTATTGATTTTCATTTACCTATTCTCAAAATGTTGGACATATATTGTACACTTAGAAAAAAAAACTTGAAACACGTATATTTTTTGGAGAACTCACTTTAAAATATAAAATAAAAGTAAGAAAGTAGCCACTTCATCTCTGCTTTGAAATGTGCTCGGAGTGAAATCTGTTTTTTTTTTTCAATTTTTCCAAGTTTCTGAAAGTCATTGACTTTGTTTGTTGGGAAAGAAATGTATTCTTTTTCCTTACTTCCAAAAAAAAAGTAAATTGAATAGGAAAAGTTTCAAAGGAGAGAAATAGCCTTGCATTTTAAACAAAATTGAAGTAAAACAAAAATTTTAAATAAAAACTCTTGATATAACATACGACAGTGTAATTTGGAAAGGTAAAAATATTAGGGTTTGTTTTTAATTTTTAGTGAAATGTAATTTAAAGATGCTATACAAAAAAAGATAATCTAATACTAGAGAATTTGACTCAATGATAGACCGCATAACCTGTACTTTAAGACAACTTTAAGTAATGTGTACCGCATGATTTTGTGATATATATATACACAATTCTTCCATCTTAATAATAAATTTGATATTCGATAACTAAATGAATACTTTATCAGTGAGTGTATAGATCTGGGATCATTAAACAAATGTGAACAATTAAATTACAAAATCATGCGGTAAACATTATTTAAAGTTGTCTAATGTGCGATCTATTTCTAATTTGAAATAAAAAATAAAAATTGAGAAGTAAAAGAAAAATTGAATTAACAATATATCCTTATAAATTGTGGTTGTAATTAAATTTCACATTACTAAATATTATATTACAACAAGGCACTGAACTATTTTAACTATTAAACTATTTTAAATGCAAAACCATTTTAAATACAAAACTATTTTAAATGCAAAACTATTTTAAATACAAAACTATTTTAAATGCAAAACTGTTTTAAATACAAAACTATTTTGAAAAAATTTTTTGTTGTTCAAACTGCAGTAGAAATACTGAATGTCTTTAATGCATTCAATATATTCATTTTCAAATCCAAATTTTTAATAACCAGTAATGTATTTTTTCTATAGTTCTCTGGACCCAGAAAACGATTAAGAAAAACGTTCCATTAATCATACTTAAACGGTAATTCATGAACTACAAAAACGAGTATTTCAACTACATTTTATTTCGTAGAACAAAACACAAAAATCAGTTTGACTTCTTTCTCTTCTGTTTGGAATGATAAATTGCTCCTTTTAGTGACTTGATGAATATTCTTATCTAAAAACTTGGTTATTGAATAGGAACTACATTTTAGCATTTTAGATTACTTTGGAATTATTGATTTTTTTATTTTTGAGTTCTCTTTAAATCAAATTCTGAAATACTCATTTTTTTTAAAGTCTAGAATAGAAATAATTGAATTATTTGAATTTAGTTTTAAATAAATGCGCAACAATAAAGATTCGATCCAACTTCGATCCAATTATACACAAACAATAATATATTTTTAAACTGATCAGACTGATTGGTGTGTTTAAAATTGTACTTTTAATGAGTTTAGTCGCTCAAAGGGAAAAATTATAAAATCACCGTACTGTATGATAATACCATTTCTGGTGAAAAAAGAGAAGAAAATAGAATTCTGGTTGATAATACCTAAATGTATGGTATTTAACCAAAGGATTTTGTAATTTTCCCGCTCATATAGTAAAGATTTTGCTGGAATTTCTGGTTTCAAAATAAAAATTCTTTAAACCACACATTCATTTAAAAATATATAACTATAAAGTAAATTTAACAAAATAAATGGTTCGTTCACCATAATCGAAAGTTTCATAATAAAATTACAAAATTTCACTACATTTATTAATTTTTATCACATAGTAAAGACCATATTTTGTTGTTAATTTTAACAATATCCTTAACAAAGTACTTCGGTAAAAATATACGAGCTTTTTGGTGTTCTAATAGAACTAGAAGCACAGTAAATTTTACCTTGTAATTTATCCGGGTTATAATATTCTGATAGTTTTGACTATATTTTTTTCCTCAGAGCGAGAATCAAGTCACCGGGCAAAATTATGATTGTTTGATTGATCTGCAATTTCTCTAATTGTGTTTCCGTGGTTCCTGTTCAAAATACGTAACATGACTTTTTTAATTTCGCTTAACTCTTAAATATATATTCAATCATCTAATTCTTTTTCATGTGGACAAAAAAAATAAGGAGATAAATTTAAAAATTAGATATTCATTTCAAAGCCGCATGCATATAAGCATAAAAATTCAAGTTCGTTAAAGGTTCGCCTTTAAGGTTCGCAGTTGTCATATTTTTATTTTAATCATTCGCCAAATTATTTTTAAGTCAGCATATTTTCATAAAACTGCCTTGATTTTCAATAACTCACCAAATAATAGATCTACCTCTTAGGAATGCGATGCGACTGCATTACCTGCACTCCTCAATTAAACTTTAATACAACAGTTTGCAAAGATTTTTCGAACGTCATACACTGTTTTTTTATTTATTTACCTATTTATTTATTTGATGTGTTGTTCTTATCATTCCTTTCCTAATTTAGAAATTTTACTTTTAACTATATATTTATGCTTAAGAAAAGAAATTTGTAACTGTATATCGTTATGGAGGCTATATATTATTTTTTTTTAAAAACTAAAAAGTTAAACTCAGTGGCACTACAGCCCACAGAGGGCCAAGACCTACTGTGCCCATCTCAGTTTTCTTGACCTTTGGCTCTGAGGTGCAGGAGCAGATGTTCCGGTTAGGTGGTCAGCCGAACGCGAACCTCCCAGTGTTTAGTTCCCAAGCATGCTTGGTAGTAATTTATCGACCCACTGAAGAGATGAAAGGCTGTGTCAACCTTTCCCGGCCCGACGATCTAACCCAGGACCTGTGGGACGGGAGCTCGAAGCTCTACCACTCATCCACCAGGCGTCATACTATTTTTTTAACACATATTAAATGGATAAAGTTCCGTGGCATTCTTACTAATTAAGCCATCGTTATGTTTAAAGGCATAAAATCTTACAAGCGGATAAAAATGCTTGTAATATTCTGAAACTTCAATAATTTTTAATTGATTTAGCTTTCAAATTTATAATATTTCTTTATGCGCATAATTTATTGCAAATTCACATTTTCAACCAAGTTTAAGTAAAGTTATTAGTACATGACAATGAGCTTTTAATTTATTGAACATTTAAGAGAATCAATCACCTTATTTATTTTCGAACTAATCAATATGAAAAAATAAAACATACAGGAATAAATGGTGAATTTATTTAAATGTATGAAATTCATTTCTTTCCTTACAAAAAACACGTCTAAATATTATATTTCTTTAAATCAAACAAGTGCTCTAAAATATATTGTAGGCCATTGCATTCCCATACAAAGGGCGGCATCCATTAAAGAAGAAATGCCGAAACAAATTTGGCATCGTTCGTCGGGCACGTCAGGCCTGTAAATTCCAGCAACTGACTCGTACTCAAGTAGATGTCATTTCCATCCCATTTTTCCAAAAATGTCGTAGAACGGTAGATGGAACGTTTCCAAAGGCGTGGAATAGCACTCGGGAGGGTCATTTTGTTCCATTCTTGCCATCAGTTGGGGAAACATTAGTTTGAGATATCTTTTCCAAAAATATTTTCCTGATGTTTGCGAAAAGGAACAAACTTTGTTAGGGGTGGCTCCCCCGGTACTAAAGGAATATTCAGAGCTATTAGAATTCGATAATAGAATTTCGGTGTAATGTGTCTTTAAATGGCGGTTATTCTAATTATCCTTGGTAAAATCAATCTGCGCTTACACGTGCAGGCGTAAGCAAAAATCTACCTTTTGTATTCCAAATAAATTTCCTATACTATTTCGAAGATTTATTTTGACATGATTGCTAATAGAATTTTTTATTATTATTGTATTTATTATTATTGTATTTAGTATTATTGTATTTATTATTATTGTATTTATTATTATTGTATCTATTATTATTGTATCTATTATTATTGTATTTATTATTATTGTATTTATTATTATTGTATTTATTAGTATTGTACTTATTATTATTGTATTTATTAGTATTGTATTTATTGTTATTGTATTTATTATTATTGTATTTATTATTATTTTTTATTACTATGTTCTTTTGTAATACAAATTTACGTTCAATGACTATGAATAAATAATTCAGCTTAAAGGATGTTAACTTCAAAACTTTTTAGGAGCGTTAAAATAAATTATTGAAAAATAATCACTCGAATTAGGAAAAAACAAACTTTTATTTTCTTTCCAAGCGTGATTTATTTATGTTTCAATAATACACTAGCATTTTAATCAAAGCTACGAATGACTACAATATTAAAACTATTTTAAATATTATAATATTTTTACATATTTGCGTGTATAAAAGAAAAAAGATAAAATAAAAAATAAGCGGATTTAAAGCTTCAAGTTAAAATCCTGACATAAAGAACTCTGGCATATTTATTAAGAAATGAATAAACAGGATATAATTAAATAAAATAAAAGTTTAAGAGATGCATTTTCTTAAATGATTTAATGATAAAAATACTAAATCTATTTCAGTCAAACCACAATACAAAAAAAAAAGCACGCAGTTTGGAAAAAAAAAATTTTGAAAACACCAATACCTGTTTGGTTCATGGCGACTGAAGATGATAGTTTAACTCTTTAACTATGCTTCTACGGTGTCCTTACATTTTTTTTGAAGCTCTAATATCAAGCAAAAATATATTTTGGTATTTTTTAATAATAAAAAAGCAGTCTAATGTTCACTGAAAAATTCTTTTAGATTATCGGAATTGTATTTGCACTTCAATATAAAATCGAAATAAGTAGCTTAATTTTATTTTCTTTCCATATTCAAAAAATTACCAATAATTGTTTTGGTAAGTTAAAGGAAGCTCAATAAGGAATTATTGTTTCTCTTAGATCTAAATAGCACAAAATAAGAGCAAATGATTGAAAATTATTATTTGGAAGATTTTGCATTTGACCCAGCAAAAGACATCTGTATTTCATGTCCATAAATTATTAAAATGCTAAATTTAATATTTTTCACTTATTTTGACCAAATACCAAATAATGGAAGAAAAGTACGGATAATTAAAAATTCTGAGACAAATTGTTAAAATTCTTCCAAGTTTGATCAAAGAAGTAAACTGGTTGTAAAGTATTTTTATCCAGCTTTCCCCCTGAAATTTGCCATAATCAAATAGTATTTTCCTTTTTTTTTCTCATTTAAATATTAAGCCTCAGCTTCCAATATATATAAATTTTTGACTTTATGCGATATTGATTTTGAAGAAAATCTGTAAAGATAGTTAATACAGAAAGCATTGTGTTGTTGAAAGTTTGCGTTTAAGAATCAAATGCATAAAAGGAAAAATTCAATGTATTTAAAAAAAAATTACTTTCAAATAGGATTTTTTCATCTATCAAAACAGTCTTCTTTACTTTCACACCGATAAAAAAACATAATTTGATTTAAAATTTTTGATTTCGAAGCCGGAAATTTCCACTCAGCAATTGTCAAATTCGATACCGACTTCGCTGACGATATGCCGTTAGAAAATCTTTTAAAATTACCGATAAATGCTCAAGACGTCTGATTTCCCAGTTGATTCCATCTTGACAACCTTATTCATTAGGTAAATCAATTGCTTCCTAGTTCAATGTGGACAAAGTAGACAAGAAGGATTTAGAAAGTATTTGTAAAGGGCAGTTATTACGGATCACCTTGCATTGATGAAAGTCTGCTATTAAAAATAGGCAATGAACATATAATGAATTTTTACGTTTAATGAGACTTGTTCATGTATAAAAATATTTTTGCGTTACATTTACATGTATATAAAAGATTTTGAACCTTTGATTTCGAAACCTTTTTCCAATATTTGTAAAATTCCATAATGATAACGTGGAAGATATGCTATTTTAAAACTTTTTAAAAATTTTCAACAAAGGTTTGAAACCTCTCAGTTTCCTGTAATTTCCACCTTGGCAGCTATGATTCGCTACGTAAATCGATTACTTCCTAGTGCAACACGGACAAAGTATACGACAAGTATTCTGAAAAAATCTGTAAAGGGCAATTATTACGGAACAGCCTCCAAAAATGAAAGATAGCGTTTAAAAATTCACAATGCATATCAAGATTTTTTTATTTTTAAATAAGATGTATTCATCAATATATATATAAAAAAATTTTTAACTTTACATCCATATAAAATGTGATTTGATTTTGAATCTTTGATTTCGAAACAGAAAATTTATCAAATTCGATACCGATTCCGCTAAAGATATGCCGTTTTAAAACCTTTTAAAATTATCAATAAGAGTTCAAGACCTCTCAGTTCCCTGTCGATTTCACCTTGACAGCCCTGATTCGCTAGGTAAATCGATTACTTCCTAGTGCAACGCGGACAAAGTAGGTGGTTTCCATTTCCTTCCTTTTTCTTTCGTGCCTCGTTTCTCGGATAATGGCTTTCCCCCAATACATTTCCACGTTCCGGACTCAACGTAAAAATGTCCGGAAATGAGTGCTTTAAGCTCACTTTTGCCAGGTCAAAATCGAAGTTTTCCATTCTTATTCTCGTTCACTATGGTTTGAATAAAAACTTTCGGAAGTTTCTCAACTTCATCTTTAAAAGACGAAAGAAGTTATTTTTTTGTCATATAATTTTTATGCAATGCTTGGTCTTGTTATTCAAAACTTAAAGTATTAAGAATGGAAATATTTTTCCAATAACAAATGTATTTCCCGGATGTAAAGTAAAGTATTTAAGTATTTGCGTTGTGATACTAATATGTTTGTTGTTGCAGTTTCATTAATTCCTTTATTGCTTGCAATTACATGGCGGAAAATTATGTTACATTTAAACACTTATGAAAGAAACAAAATGCTTTGCATGAATTAGATAAAAAAAAATAGAATGAAACTAATTCATTCTTTTATTTTAATTTCATTCTTTTGTTTATGTTTATTAAAATATTCTTTTGTTTTATCCATTCTGTTCAATGTCTAAACGGGTTTGGATTTGCATTATCAGTTTCTGTCTGATTTAATTTTTCTATAGGAGATAACACAAAACTCATAAAGATTTACATTTAGCTATCTTTATAGCTTTATACCTAAATAAAAAATACCTCCTATACCAAGAAAATAACTTATAACTATACCTTTAAACAAAAAAGAAATAAAAAATAAAATAAAATTCGATTTAAATATCTAGGGTGAATTTGTATTTTAAAATCTTAAAGATTTTGCCTCATGCTCTGAACCACATAACCCACTGCACCATTTCATTCCAAATTAAGTTATTTAGATTTCAGTTTTCAATGCATCAAATCACAAGATTAGTTCTTTTGAAGTTATTTTTTGTATCTATGAAAATTGATGGAAAAAAATGTGGATTTCTAAGTTGGATGATAAACTAATATAAATAATTTCAAAACGCACAAGAACCATCATTAGACTAGGATATGATGATGGAGTTCATTCATGCTCTGCAAAAATATGTACTATGTATTCATACTCTGTAAAATATGTAATATTCAAAAATATATACTCTCAAAATATTCTTCGTATTTAAAAAAAAATATTTCATGAAATGATTCCGTACGAGAAATTCACCAAAAGTAAGAAATAACTATTTTTCGTTATTTGAGAGTAAATATTTCGTCAAAATCATTGAACATGATGAAACATGTTAATTAACAAAGTTTATTGTACAAGAATAAATGAAATAATGCTAAATGAGTACTCTTAGCCACAGCGAAAACATTTAAGAGAGAAACATGCTTGTCAAGTGAGCGTAGTAAGCCTTGTACCGTCCTGCTGCATGATGCTAACGATTTTAAAATCAGATATAAAATAAGCTCATGAAATCCGATAGTTGTCTCAGATAAAACATGAGATTTGATGCAATTTTGTTGAATATTTGAAATTTCCCTTTTCGTGCTTTGTATCAAAATAATTATCAAAAAAGGAGGAAAATTTTTTGCAAGGATAATTCAAATGTTAAAAATCAGACTCTTATTTCTCCGAGTACGCGGAAGCAGTTTGTCATCTAGTCAATGCTTCTAGTCACAATAGTTGAGTGGTTAAAAGCACTAGGTTGTCATTGTAAAAACAGGGGTTCGATCCTTGGAGGCGTCTTGCAGCCCATCCAGATATAAAGCAATGTGTATCAGCTTCTCTGGGATGTAAAAGCGGCATTGTGCGCAATAACAGCCACATTTTTCAATCTTGTAGTCATTCAAGACTGTGAAGCGAATACATTACTTTTTATTTTCGCTTTCTGTGTTTGTTTTTCTGTTATTCTCTCTTCCCAAATCAACTTTATTTCTCTTTGAGTTCTGTAAGACATTTAAAAAAAAACAAAATCGATTTAAATCATTATGAACATTTTGATATCGGTTTTTAAATTATCTATTTTACTGAATTATCCACTTTATTAATTTTTCTCACCCAGTTATCTCTTTTGGTACTTGATAAAAAAAATCTAAGGAAAAGAAAAGAGAAGTCTGACAGACAACAAATGCATTCGAGGGGATACAAACAATTACTTTTGTCCAAAGTAATTACAAGGCTTACACAAGGAATGCAATTCCTGGAACTATGCTAAAAAAAACTGATAAACTTTTTCTGTCAGTATAGCGTGTTATTGAAAGGATAAAGGAAATTAAGTCAGTATTTTACTGCACTGCAAGATAATGTGCTCAGATCGTTTGAGATTCTACGTTAAATGAGTATGGGAAACTTTTGAATTTGAATTACATGCAAAAAAATTGTTGGGTGTTGAAAAATATGAAATGCAACGCCGCAAACAATTAAGCAATTTAATCACCAATTATATATATATNGGGGGGTAATAATAATAAAAAAATAACAAACAACTAAGGGAAAAAAATGATAAATTTTTTTTAAAAAATCCGGAAAATAAAAGATATAATCTTTTCATCAGCCCACACGATTATATCCGCAAAAAAGAGTGCTTTGAGATATTGTATCAATATAGCCAAATCAAAATATATTAATACAATAGGGTGAGGAGCACTCAAAAATTTTTTTCACAAAAATGACAACAAATAAAATAGAACACAATAAGTAAAAATAACATGTAAAAACAGAAAGTAAAATAAAATGAAAAGTAATAACAGTATAAAAAGCGAGTAGCAAAATCGGATGTACTTACATGAACGGGAAATTTTTCAAGAATGATTTAAAAATGTTTTCGCAAACATACATACATATACATATATACATAAATACATACATACATATATATAAATATATATATATGTGTGTGTGTGTGTGTGTGTGTGTGTGTGCGTGCGTGCGTGCGTGCGTGCGTGCGCACAATCTTAAAGAATAAAGATGAACTATCAAGATTTTTTAAAACCCTATAGATACCCTTTTCTAAAAGTTAACATTGCAAAAGATTATTACCAATATGATCAGAAGCGCTTGCTTCTGAAATTAGCTTGCATATTTATTAAGTATTGTGTCAGAGTGAGAAACTATTCCTTACGACTCAAGACAAACTTTTCAATAAGAATAAAAAATAAAAATATCCTTGTTTATGCATGGCATTTCATTTACTTTTATTCCAAATATTGAAAATACTTAGAAGTTTTACTAGAAAAAAATTAAACCTTTTTTTTGGTTGGGTAGTACTTTGTCGAAGTAATGGCGGCTCGCTTGTCTTGCTGTCAACTTGACAGCGGTAGAAATGTTGGAATTTTAAATGCTATTTTTTCATTGAAATAACTGAAACTAATTTCGAATAACCATGAATTTCTAAAAGGTAAGCGAACTTTATTTGAAAAGTACTATTTATTCTAAAAGTATACTCGCTTGTCTTGCCGTCAACTTGACAGCGGTAGAAAGGTTGGAATTTTAAATGCTACTTTTTCATTGAAATAACTGAAAGTAATTTCGAATAACCATGAATTACTAAAAGGTAAGCAAACTTTATTTGAAAAGTACTATTGATTTTAAAAGTATACTCGCTTGTCTTGCCGTCAACTTGACAGCGGTAGAAAGGTTAGAATTTTAAATGCTCTTTTTTCATTGAAATAACTGAAAGTAATTTCGAATAACCATGAATTTCTAAAAGGTAAGTAAACTTTATTTGAAAGGTACTATTGATTTCAAAAGTATACTCGCTTGTCTTGCCGTCAACTTGACAGCGGCAGAAAGGTTGGAATTTTAAATGCTATTTTTTCATTGAAATAACTTAAAGTAATTTCGAAAAGCCATGAATTTCTAAAAGGTAAGCAAACTTTATTTGAAAAGTACTATTGATTTTGCTGAATTCGTTTAATTAACGCAAACTTCAGTGGGATTGTCTGAGAATCATGCCTGTAAAACATAGCTGCTCCCTTATGCAACCATGTCCACTTTCATTTATGAATGACGTATGCTTATGGTATGTTTTTGTTAGTTGCCGTATCTACCACAATATATGTTCGTCACATTATGCAGAACATTAAATTAAAGTGTCCCTCCAATACAATTTTCAATGATTATCATACTCTGATTGAGACATGCCATGTAAAATTCTATAGTTGTCTACAGCAAATTTTACGCAGAGAATAAATTCCGTATAAATAATGAAACAAATGGGAATAATTTGTTTGAAATCTTTATTGTTGCTCTTTTTTAATGAGACTTCCACTTTGACAAAAATCTATTCTATAAAAAAATGCAGCATTGATCATATCATCTCACATTTCCTTTAAAACAAAGAACAACTAAAGATTTTACTTTTTTTTTGGTAAGGCAACATCTTGAAATATGATTTCAAAATACAAAATAAGAAACTCACTTCTAAAGATAAATGATGTTAGCATAGAATTTTACTGTAAAAACACTAAATATTGAGTCAGAACAAGAAACAGGAAATTTAATCTAATGGATTTTTTCCCGCTCATCTTAAAAGAAGAATCGAGATTTTGAAAACATGATGGAATGAAAGAATATATTTTATTTTTTTAGCGCTCATTTATATGATCAAATTCTTTTTTATTACATGTAGAAATAAATTTGCACGAGTCTCCAATAACAATAATGTGTTGTTTGTTGAAATATGCGTTTCTCGAATATATATAAAACAATCTTCATTTAAAACTTAATAGGTAGATATAAAAACTTTTCATGACCTCTAGTATGTTTTAATTAAGCAGGCGTTTTTGAAGGCGTTTTTGTTTTCCAATATTAATAATTTAAGTGGGGATTATAAATTTTCGTTCTTACGTTTTTAGGTTTCTGAAAACCTTTTCGTTTTTGCGTTTAGTAATCTACATAAATAAAGCAAAATGTTAAGACGTGTGTGTATGTTTGTATATATCTTATACAAATCTGCAATTCTGAACCTATATTTTCCGAATTCGGTGTAAATAGGTTCAAAAGCATATTGGACCATATCGTCTACTTTAACCCACTGACGGTTCTGCACGTAAAAAGTCATGTCTTTTCTGCAGTCTTCTCCACATAGCAAAACCGAATTTTCTATGTTTTTCAATAAGAAAATGGTGTATTAAGGAGAAACATTCAACCAATTTTTCCCAATTGCTAAACCACCTATGTTCATTATACATGGGATTTTATTAATATATTGTTATATATATGATATGCTTGTAACTCTAATCAATCAATCAAAATATTAGTTTTTAAGCACGTTCTAATGAATTATTTTTCTTATGTTTCTATGCTTGGTTATCGCAAGTAAAATCAACGTTAAAAATTTCGCAAGGTAGGGAAATTACTTCACTGAATTGCTATTTTTGAAGTTATAATAAAACCAAGTGTTTCTTATATTGATACTATAGATATATTATTAATATTCATATTCTTCTATAGACTCTTCTACAGACTCTATAATGTACACTCAACAGGAACTGATGCAATAGAATAGAAGTTACGTAATAGAAGTTATGAGTGTATATAAATATATATATATATTAAGCAAACTTTATNTGTATGTATATATATATATATATACACACACATTACGTAACTTCTATTCTCCGATTATGTTAAATCTAATAGCATGAAATCTGGAATATACAAAAGTTAAAAAAATAAGAAAAAATAAAGTTTGTATATCTGTTGCCATGAATGTGTACGAGTGTGATATTCGAGTACTAATTAATTTTTGATAGCGGTAAAAATTCTATTTCTACAGTACCTATATCATTCACTTTAGTATAATAGGTTTTCCTTAACACCATAACAACACATTATACTATAATAACAGCAACTCATTAGTACCGTAAGTATATAATACCGGATTTAACTAAGCATTACAGGCGTCAATAATGGTTTGGTGAATGGCCTTCGAAATAATTACCGATATTAGTTCGTTTGCCAAAAATAATAATGAAAATAAAAATATCGTCGCTAATTATTTTCTAAAATTAAAAATAAAAAATTAAATAATGTTGGTAATATATGAAAATTGAGCTAAGAAAATTGCATTAAAATTCCGAATTAATGGAAGAGAGGCATATAAACAGTAAAATATTACCATGTTATTGACGAAAATGATACTTAATTCATTTACCATTATTATATATATATATACTAATATATTAGTAGGAAGGGATATCTGTGGAAAATTGCGGCATAATTAAAAAAGGCGAATTAAAATTGTAAAATATATTTATTTTCCCAATAACATGTACTCGAAAGTTAAGTTATGAATTGTTTATTGATTAGATTCTTAAGTTATGAAGTGTTTATTATAAGTTATTAAGCTTTGCTCTGAATATTCTAGTATTTTCCCAACTTGTTAAATGCTAGATAAAAAATACAAGTGAAAGCTATATAATCGATATTAGAGATATTTATTGCATTTTTAATTGTTTTTAAAGAAAAGTAAATTTGTAATTAACGTCATTGTTTGTCTTAAATTTCGCTGCTGTGGAGAAAATGCGAAATTCCAGGTGCATTCTCAAAAAGCATTTTGTGAGAACGAGAAAATTTCTTTTCCTACTTACTATTATCTCCAAATATTGGAAAAAGTAGACAACATTGCTTACCATTCCTCCTTTTTCCTCACGTGCTCAGTGACTAAATCAGACAGGTGTTGGTTTTAAATTGAGTGTGATTTTACCATTTCGAGAGCAGTCTACTTATATTATTAGTCTAGAAATACGGTTATTAAAACAAACTAGCAGCATGTTTTCGACAAAAATGGATTCTCGTTCTTAATACCTAAAGTTTTGTAAGCGTAAGTTAATTTACCGTCTAAGCTAGATACGTTTTTATAGTTATTATTATTAAGGATTTTTTTTCTTTTTAAATAAATGGACTATCTGCATTAATTTTTAATAAAGTGAAATGAATAATTTATATTTTTTAACCGTTTGTTGGAGAGAAATCACTTTAAGGATATTACATAAACAATTTAAAATATATATATATATATTTTTTTTTATCAAGAGTGTATGTACCCTAAATATTTTAATAAGAATTTAAAGACAAAATGCAACTCAAAAATTATGCAATGATAATAAATTAATAGTTTTTAAAATTTCAATATTTGTATACATTAATTCTGAAAATTTCTTTAAAATACAATCGTAAATGATGTGAATAAATTGAATGTGATGCTATTACTAAAATAATTTGAAATGTTTATTTCTTGATTATTCATATTAAGCATTACTTTCAATAAGTAAACATCAAGCGTAATACTACTACTATTTAGCAACTACGAGATCATCCTCATGATATAGTTGCTGAAGATTGCTAATATACTGTTCCCTATGCGCAAATGCATGCCATTCATT
Organism: Parasteatoda tepidariorum; assembly: GCF_043381705.1. Lineage (NCBI taxonomy): Eukaryota > Metazoa > Arthropoda > Arachnida > Araneae > Theridiidae > Parasteatoda > Parasteatoda tepidariorum. The sequence continues at coordinate 27,558,191 of NC_092208.1, read as the reverse complement.
ATAACTATTTTTATAGTTATTGAAATATACCTATTTATCCTTATAAGTTTTATCATACAAGCTTTCTTACACCCTATAAAGAGATTGAATCGTCTTTTCTAATACAATTTTATTTTTGCTGCAATAAAAATATACGCTCCTCAGATAATCTTTTTCATCTGGCTATACTTTATTCTTATTTTATTGAAAGATCTAATTGCACAAATTGAGTTTTATTTGTCATAATCCTTCAAAGCAATTAAATTCAACAGAACACGTAGATTTGTTACACAAAGTACTTCACTTTTCTCAAACAGATGTAGAATTTATTTAGGATAATGTGAAGCAACTCAGAAGTACCGTCTCTGATTGTAAGACATATAAGCAGTGATTCACCTTTTGTACCTCCTGATTAAGGGAACGGAAATTGAGTTATGTTCTCAAGGAGAACATAAATGGAATTAGATTTTGGTGGACAGGAAAGCTCTTTGTAAAGCTGCAATGTCCATTTCTCATTGAAAAGGGAAATTGTATTTACTGTTCTGGGAAATGAGAACATGGACGTTGGAATCGTTACGTTAAGTTTATTTAATGTATCGAAGGTCTACTTTCAATTTGAATTTATTCCATTTATGAACGAATTACTTTTATATTTTAAGATTACCCAGGCTATTATAATCATTTTTTCCTGAGCATTAAATATGTAATACTATTTTTTCAGTTTATTTTAAAAGTGCTTCTCAAAACTGAATGTTGGTATCACGTTTATTTTTTTTAATTTATTTATTTTTTTACATTACATTACCACACGTTTTGAAACTTATTAAGATTTATTTTTCCAATTTTATAAAAAAATAATTAACACAATTAAGAGAGAAAGAACAATTAGTTGACGATATAAGGGAGCGATTTCTAATCATAATAAGAAAAATAAAACAAATATAAATTATTGAATGTAAGTAAAAAAACATTAATATTTAGGGGAGAGTCGGGTAGCCCCGCCCACTTAAGGAGTATTGCTTATATTTCTGTATAATATTGAGTAATAATCAATATTTTTGTATGTTTCTATTGTTTTATCATCCAATTAAACAATTCAAAAAGAATAAACCAAAAAAGAATAGTTTAACTTAAAAAAATAGAAATTTAAAGAAACATGTTTTTCAGCTCTTTTCAAAATGTGTCGGGTAGCCCCGCCCAGTTGCAAAAATTATGTTTTTTGACTGTTTTTTCTGGTGTCAATGAAAATGACCAATGTATTGACAATAGATAAACCTAATTTATCATTTTTATCACAAATTATTTTATTTATTACATATTTATATACTTTTAGTGAATTCTATCATTTAATAACAACAATATTTGTTGTTAAAAATGCATATAACATTCAAATTTGAAGCAATAAAATAATAATCTTTACAGCCGCATATTTATCGACGAAATAAAATTGGGCGCTGATACCTGACATTCATGTGAGCGGGGTAACCCGAAATCCAATTTTTTTGTAAATTTGTAATTACTCGAACAATTTTTCACATATGAACTTCTTCCTTTGTGCAAATTAAACTTAAGACTACATTCTTTAAAGCTGTATGGATAGAAAAAAATTATTTTTTTAGTATTAAAATCAAGTTTAATCGAAAAATTCAATCAATTTTTCTTAATTTCATGACTACTGTATTCAACATATTTTCAAAACTATTGTTTACTGTTTTAACAGCTGCATAAATACTTGAATCTTTGAAAATAATCTTCTTTTAATATAGCAAATAATAATGAGAAAATATTCTATGCTTATGAAATTGACATTCTATACATTCTAAACATTCTATACATCTTGAAAAAATATTCTATACATATGAGCGGGGGTACCCGCTGGGCCGGGCTACCCGACTCTCCGCTATTTGACTATGATTTAACATGCAAAATTATCTAGTTTAAAAAATAACTCCTGTTTTTATAGTGATCAAAGCTCTTACGAAACACTTTAGTGAACATTTATTCTCGTACATTTATTAAGTTGTAATTCAAAATGAGGTTCCCACATCCAAATAGTATTTACAATTTAGACAAAGCTAGCTTTTGCGAAAATTAACTTCCGAATAATGATGAGCAACTCATTAAAACCCTCAATATGAGGAAACATTGCATTTCAATATTTTCACAACTCATTCATTTCAGCTAATGTCACTATAACTAAAATTATTTCAACTATGATCCGTTTTAATTTTAATTTTTTTGCATGAAAATTTAAACATGGGCATAAATAAAATTTGAATAATTTATAATGCGTAATGCGACAAATTTTTTGAAAACTTCCCCTTATATGGTTTCCTTTTAACCAGATATCCAGTTTGACCCAATTAAACGAGGTCAAAACTGAACAATATTATATTATTTGCATAAACAATATATATATA
>NC_092208.1:27504645-27554452 GCF_043381705.1 Parasteatoda tepidariorum | reverse complement strand
TATATATATATATATATATATATATATGTATGTATGCTTAATTTAAACTATTTCATAACGATTACTGAACTTAAATTTGTGCCATTAATTTCTAACAGCAGCCACTTTGTTTAGATCACAGCTTGGGGTGTACATAATTTTCAATGGTCACAGCATACGGCAGCGAACCCAAGAGTCCAGAGTTCCATTCCAGCCTGCACCAAAGAACATATGCTTCGTCATTTTTCTACATTGGAGACCGTGGACAACGAACAGAAAGTTTTATTCCTCCTGGATAATTGGCAACACTGCACTACTTTGCTCAGTTCAAAGTATTGTTTTGATTCTAGAAGCAAATTGCCTGAATTTCAAACAACGTCAATGCCCAATCACAAGGCGACTTTTACAAGTACAATATTATTTTAGTTATCATATATTTTTACAAAAAAAATTACGAGCAGAGCTAATTTTATGGTCATACCAGTTTTAAAGGCATAATTGACCTCATTTATTCTTCTGGTCATTGACAGTTACACTTTTGTTCAATAACAGAATTTAATTCAGAGGTGACCTTTTTTGAGGGTATTTTAGTCCTTCATTGACAAAATCAAAAGCCTTAAAATCTAATAAAGCCTAATATATTGGTCTATATTAGATTTTGGATAGATAATTGCAGGTTTTGAACTTCAAAGCATAAATATTTTCCATTTCAAATAAAAATAAGCACAGTTCAACAACTGCTTAAAAATAATAGTTAATGATAAAAAACTGTGTTTTAACTATACTAATCTTCATTAAATTAAAATTTTGAAAAAATTAATTTTAAAAAAAATTTATGGATGAAGTTTAAGAACTATTGTTTTTTACCATTATTTTTTTACCACTTATTTCACTATTTTATTTTATTCTTTATTTTATTTATACATTAATTTCTTAGAACTAACTTTTGAATTTCGAATTACATGATATGCGAAAAAAATATCGTATTAAAATTAAATAAAAATTCTTTCTTTCATTGCTGACAAGAAGCATTAAATATTTCAAACATATCTGTTTAAAGCATTTTCAGTCAAAATCGAGTATTTAATTTTTTATTCAGTTTATCTTATCTTTGTCTTTAGGTTTTTCATTTCAACTTGCACTGTTTAAAAAATTAACATTAACGGAAAAAATTCACTAAATAAAAAAATTCCTGGATGAGATAGATCTCTACCGAAATGGCATAATTAAGATTTTTTTTATGATTTTAAAATCACTAATTGCGGAACAAAACATAAAAAGGAAGAAAAAATGAGTCAAATGCAGCTGACACTTGTTGATGTGTGTTAATTAAAATTGTGTTTGTTTAACAACCTTATTTAAAGTAATCACTTCGTTATGTTTCATGGAAAAAAATTCCCTAAAGAATAATTTAATTATTTTATCATTATTAAATATGAAACTTTTATATCGTTCTGTTGCAAAATTTCAATTGCTGTTTAAAAATGTCTCTTTCTTTTACTAGGAATGGTACGAGTATATCTGGTGTAAGTCAGAACTCACTTTTGTAGGGTGGTAACTTATAATTAGTAAATATTTAATGGTAATCCCCATTATGCTTGATATTTGAGCAAGATGCGTACAAAATAGACACACATTTCAATCAATAAATATATCTCATCTTAGTACAATGGAGTGTTTCGTGTTTGATGATAGAAATGAACAAAGAAAGCTGGTGTAATTACACTATGAAAGCTGTGGTGTAATACCTATCCGAATTTGGTTTTTAAAACCTTAAAAACATTTTGAGTGATTTGAAATATAGAGTGAATCGAGCATTTATACACAATTAAACGGCTGTAAGTAAGTATAAACTCCAAGAAATGAGAAAGTTAACTCCAAGAGCTGATGCTTTTACTCGATTTATGGATAATTTTAACAACCTGTGTTTCACGTCGGACGACTACGGTTAATGCTTACAATTCCAACAGGAGAAGTTGGAAATTTTATTTTCATCTCCCATGATGCTGAATTTCCCGCAGAAACATATGTTATTTCACATTAAAAGCGTGTATGTTTTCTGTTGTATAATAAATGAAATCATTTTCTCTTAAGAGAAAATACATAGCTATTTTAATGGCATAAATAATTTTATAATCCATCATTATTTTCTACTTCTGCTCTGTTAAGCCTATAGTCTTAATATTATCTCTGTGCTACGCATATGTTTGATTTACAAACCAATTTTATTTCCAGAAAGAGTGTATCAATAGATGCATCCTAAATTAATAACTTTTTTACTTTATTCTATATCATAATTTAGACTTCAAAACCTTTAAAACTTTGTGTGTGATTTCAAATATAGACTGAATGTAGCGTTCATACACCATTAAACCACTGTAAGTAAATCTAAACTCCAAAAAATGAGAAAGAACAACAAGATCAGAGGGTTTTACTCAATTTATGAATTATTTTAACCAACTGTTGCTTTCGTCAAACGACTACGGTATATGTTTACAATTCTTTACTGACTCTTACCTGTAACTTGTCTAACTGTAATTATAAATATTAAGTATGATATAATTGAAAAACAAAAATGGTGGCAGCTTCTTCACGCCACTTAGAGCAGAGGAGCATTTTTGGAGTTTCGTTACCCCAATTCATTACTCAACCTTGATGAAAAGAAGTTGCCACCAGTTTTCTGTTAAGATTCTCTGAAATATTTTACATTGTATGTGCAAGCGAAATTTAACAAATTTATATGCGCTAATCAGCCTTTAAACAATGACTTTTTTCCTGTTTTTTTTTTCCTTTTAGTTATTAATTAAGTGGTATTGTATAATGCTAATCTAACGGTAAAAATCGTCCATGCATTACGCATTTTCCTTAGAACAACAGGAGAAAGAAGTGAATGTTTTTTTAATGGAATCTGTTTTTCGTATCTTATGTTTATAAATTAATTATTCCAGCTATTTATCACATAAAGTCAACATAATGTTGGTTGTCAATATAAAATACAGACACAGAGTTAAGTTCAAAATTTCCCTCCTTTTTATTACAGACTATCTGGATATCTGTTCGTCGTAAAATATAAGATAAATAAACAATCAATCAACAAAATAACAATCACATTTATATATTCAACAACATCTTGGGCAAAACTAAAAGGCATGTACCGACATAATTGATAAAGCTAAAATAATTTCATTTTTATTTGCTACTCTGTACGGTGACTTTATGTCATCATATTAATCAACACACTTTTTTTGATGCTTATCCTATCAAAATAAAGATTTATTATAATAAGTATCCTTTGGAATAATGATAATACTTGAGGATAACTCATAGATGTGTTACAGATTTCTAATCCATCAAAAAATATCATCAAAAATCATTAACTTATTACTATAAACTTTAATTTCATCATATATCGATGAATAAAAGCAATTTTTTTCTGATTTTGAAATATAAACAAGTTTGATCTTAAAACAGGATTTTATTATATAAACCAGTTTGATCTTTATACTGGTTAGTGTTCAACTATTATTCCAGCCACATTTAATGTATTTAAATAATGAACATCCAAGATATGCTCCTCAATTTATAAAATTTTTCCACTTTATTGTAAAGGATTATTTCTTTGTTTAAGCATAGGAATATAATTGGACAGGTAATTGCAGTTTTTGATGACTGTCATGATTTTTATTGTTTGACTTAAGGTTTTTAATGTTTATTAATATAGTCTTCATTAAGTTGAATTGAATAACACTTAATAATCGCTGAAAATTCTTCATAAAATCCGCGTTTCCTACTGTTTTTTTAGCTACAGAATTCCAACTTCTTTTCTTTTATTACACAATTTCTTTTCCATGCATGCAAACGTATGTTTTGCTTTAACAAACAAGCACCTACCCAACTTTTCAATTTAAATATATTTTATTTTTGCTTTCTTTCAACAAACTTGTGCATATTTTTCTGAAAAATAGAGAAAGTAGTTTAAAAGAATGGAATTGTTTTGAACTTTTCATTTCGATAAGAAGCAAAAAAAATTTTCTATTACCTATTCTCGTGATCCTGTTACAAATTACTATTGGAAATGTTTTGAACAAAAAGAAAAAAAAGAACTTTTCTAGGTAGGTATCGATTTTTTCTGCCTATTCAATGAAGTTTGCAGAACAATATTTTGCTGAAAAAAGTAAGTCGGGGCACGTGCATTTTTGCAAACTTTTATTTTCTTCTTTTTTTGAAAAAAAAATAAAGGTAGTTGAATTGACCACTTCATCTCTACTTGGGAATGTTCCGAGTTGTTTCCGGTGTGGATTTCTCTTTCCAATTCCTCTTCCTTTTCTTTTTTTCCCCTTATCTTTAGTAAGCCACTGACTTTGTTGTGCCTCATAGAAATGTATTGCGCTGCTCTTAATGTATTGTAAGAAAATAGGAAAAAAGGAATTTTTATTGAAAGAAAAAAGTTATGAGAACTGAGATAGAAAAAGAAGAGAACGTAAAGCATATAACGGAATAAATTTTTCTGAAAGTTGTTTCCTGTATAAACGTGCTTTATTTTTTCTAGCTCTAGTATTTAATATCAGTTAGAAAGGTTATTAAAGTAAAACATAGCATGTAACGAAAGAGCTTTTCTGAACTAAAAGTATATTATAAAAATGATAAATTGCATAACTTAGAATGAAACTTTTGGACTCTTTGTAATTCTGCATTTATTTTTCTTAATACTTTAGTTCTTCTTCATAACTTACTACTTCTAATTTGATGTAAAACCAAATCAGTACCAAACGGATAAAAAGTGTAAACCGCAAAAAAGAGTAAAACCAAACAATATAGTTAAAAAAATTGCTGTTAAAATGTAGTGAACTTTGGCCAGCTTCTCGTTGTATAAATTGCACTGTAAAATATTCCGGATCAAAATACAATATAGTATCGGCACTTTAAGTGCATCGTCCGTAAAATCCATGCTACTGAAATTTCCAAGTTTCCGTTAATTTCATTTTTACATTAAAGTAATGCACGCAAAATTATCTTTACCGTCAAACATTATACCGCAGTTTCACAGTAATATTTATAGATTTAGACTGTCTCAGAGATTTTACGGTTATCAATCGCTGTAAAAATAACAGTATATTAGATTTCCTGTTCCGGTAAAAATGAAGGTTTTACTCTGATACCCAGAGTGCAAGTACTATTTACCATACATTTATCCGGAATTTCTAACAGCATCCTAGCATGATCATTTTTGTATTAAAGAACACAAAAAAAAAATTAGGAATTGTTTAAAATGCCAGTAAACATGTATCGTCTAAAAATGTATTAAAATTTAAGATACATTAATAAACTGTTTAAATGATATGAAGTTAAAATGAAAAATTACAATTTAAATTTTTGTATAAGAAAAGTTTGCAATAAATCCTAAACATTTAAATAATTTATATATTAGTAGTATCTTATGTTATTTATTAATTTTCTTAATACTAAAAATCGTCCTTTAGTATAAATCTTTAAAAGACAGACATCACTTAAAATAGTGCTTTTAACATTGCGTTTGTCCAGTTTCAACGTGATCAGTAAAATATCAAGTTAGTTAGAAAACTGTTTTCAAGAACGATTTCTTTACTGCTGAGATTTGCTATTTTAAAATTAAGAAAACGAGTTGAATATTTTTAAATCTCACGAAACTAGTCTAATGGCTCAGTTGCGTGCCAAATGTCATATTTTGTCGAATATTTTCCATTTCATTTATATTTCTCAACTTGGAACTCAATTTGTTACTATTTTAAAATTGCAAATATTTTTACATCGAGGGTACATTTTTAGTTCATGTGCATTCAATAAGTTCAAAGAGTCAGGATTCTAAAATCTCGTATATTATAAAGTTAGTTTGGGACAAATCTTATGAATTATGTTTTAAAATATTAAAATTTAATGCTACAAATACTGCCAAAAGCATCGAGTAGTTAAAGATCATAACTCTAGATACTTAACTAAAAAAACATCAACTTTTGAGTTCAGATTAGAGGGATAAGTATATTTTACAGAGCCATATTCTCTGCAAAATAAAAAATATATTTCTGAATGTTTTTATTTTCAATTATTATTATCATTGCTTTTCAATTCTCTTCTTTTTTGTCTTATTCTCTTCTTTCTCTTCTTTCAATTCTCTTCTTTTTTGTCCTAACCGAATTGTTTTACTAAATAATAAAACTTTCTTAAATAATATCTAAAACATCTTGTAACTAAAATTTAAAAATCCCGGGTATTTAATCAAAAAAGAACTGTGAGATGAGCTGTAATTACCAATTACGTTTATTATGCTCTTTTTGTAACAGGTAGTATCTCTCACAAAGCCATCTTCACAAGAACCTAAAAATACTTTTCAATTACTTTTCATTAACTTGTCGTATTCTGTTTTCATATTTATTTTTCAGTTGCATATACAATAAGTGTTTTAAATAGTAATTTTAAATAGTAGTAATATTTTTTCTTGTTAGAAAAGCTATTGTAGCACCATATAGTTAGTTTCATCTGAAACAGGCATAGAATGTTTAAAGAAGAATTAAACAATTCAACTTTTTCTCTCACATTACATTTCATTTCATAGGACATAGTATTAAAATATATAAGCTCTAAAACCATTATTACATTCTGAGGTAAATTTTCAGATCCCTCTTCACATTTGTGATGATTTTTAATAAAGTATTTAAATATTATCTAATTTCAAAAACATTTTAATTACTCTAAGCCTCCTTAGAAATACTAATCAAAAAAGCGATTTTTAGTAAATTTATTTCTTATAATTCTCTCTCTCTCTCTCTCTTTATATTTTNTTGAAATATAATAAGTAAAAAATTTATTTAAAGACAATGTTACCGTCGTCGGTGCAAGAAATTTAAAGCCATTAAGAGTTTTAATAAAAAAAACTTAAAAAAATAATATTAATTTTTTTGCAAAATATTCTTTTAAAGAATTTTTTTTTCGAAATGAATTCTTCTATCGTTTGATTAAATACAATAGTTATTATAAATATATGAATGTCTTTTTCCTACATAATTTTCTAAATAGAACGTTTAAAAGCAGTATTTTTGAAAATTGTAATTTTTTGTAATAAATAAATAAAGAAAGCTTGGAAAACAAATTCAATTTTTGGCATATGCAAAAAAAGAAGTATTTTTTAGAAAGAAAAAAAAAGAATATCTTGAACTGACTGTGCTTCCGACCGAAGGTTGAAATGGAACAAAATGACTCTCCAGTGTACCATTCTGCGCCCTTGGAACTGTTCCATGTATCCTGTCACTACATATTTGGAAAAGTTGGACAGAAATGACAACTTCTGCTTTGGTACATGTCAGTTTCAGAACCCTATATACGTGACGTGTTTGACGAATGATGCTGAATTTATTTCGCCATTTCTCTTTTGATTGAAAGTATCCACCAAAGAAGAATCTGCTTCAGTGAGTTTCGGTTCTTATAAGAAAAAAAAAGTCATGGCTCAGACGCATCGAAGACATCAGGAGGTTTATTAAGTTAGCAGTTTATATTTTTTTTATAGTTTATATCTATTTGATATTATTTTGGGATTTTTCGATTTCAATTGATTAATTTAATTTTATACACATACCTACATTGAAATAGTGAATATTTAAATCAGAAAAAAGTTATCAGGAATTACAACTTATGCTATTATTATTTTGGCTAACTAATTTAAATAGTGAATTACATATTCAACACATAAAAGATTACTTAGACCCCCTACTACTCAGATTTTTAATTTCAGAGCTACTTACTCATACTACTACTACCTTTAAAAGAAATAAAATCTCATGGTTTAGCTTGGTGACAAAATTTTATATGGTGATCTTAAACGGTGACAAAATTTGAAGTTTTTATGTTTTTATGGTTTACAACTTTTTAATATAATCTAAAAATTGTTAAATTTTTATTGATTTGTTTATTTTTTTATACGTATTTCAACTAGAAAAAGGAAATCGTATGTTATTATTTAAGATGTTGTTATTAATTATAATTAAATTATAATTAAATTAATCAATATTAATTATAATTTAATTAAATAGTGAATTCCTCGTTAATTTCGCTTCTCATAAGCCCGGCTTAGCCACTGAGTAGACTTTATAAGGTTAAAAACCTTTCAGATTGCACTTTTTTTTACACTTCTTCTCTTTATAACACTGTTGTTTCAATTTAGTGGTTTATTAATATAATTTTATGCTCATACAACCAATTAAGTAGTTATATTTCAATTCGAAAAATAAAAATCACCCATTACTATTTAGAAAGTTATTATTAATTATGATTAATTTAAATAGTGCAACACAGATCAATTTTTTCATTTCTTAAATAAAATACGCCTGCTCAGCTGCATAGAATACATTATGAGGATGCAAAGTTTGTAGCTCGCATTTTCTTAAGTGTAAATATTATTCAAAATTAATTCGAAATTATTCAATTTTAATTTATTGGCTTATTTTTATGTAGGTACCTGCATTAAAATATGTATATTACGATTAGAAAAATGAAATAGCGCATTATAATTTGATGAATTTTTATTAATTTAAATCTCAAACTCACACTGTAAGCGCAATATGTTTCGTTACCTCATCTTTTCGACTAACGAAAATCCAATACGAAACATTGAAGTAATAATAGTTAAAATAATGTTGGCATTATTATTAATAATGCTGGTTACGTAATTTCTTTAACTACAACCATAAAATACTAAAACCATGCACTCTCATTTTTGCTTATTCTTTGTACCAATCAGAAAAATGGTGTATATTTCTCTCTCACTAAACTCAATTTAAACGTAATAACAGAATAAGAAAGGTTGTTGCACCTTTGGTCAATTTTAACTTTTTATTTTTCTGTTCAGGAAATAATAATTCAAACTCAGAATATTTTGTCGAAAATATAATATACTTTTGCTAATTAACCTTAATTCTTATGTGAACAAATTCCTCCATGCACTCCAAAAAAAATTATATAAAAGTCGGTTAAAGATGGTCATGGTCATGGTGTTGTACTTTCAGTTACTATATGTTATGCCTTAGACATGGATGTAATTGCCTCGACTTGGATAATGCCCATTTTGAGTTCCTTTAAACTTGCCAGTAGATTGAATTTGCTTATTCATCATTTTAAAATGCTTTTTTTAGCTTGCATAACCAATTAATTCTTATAGTTAAAAAGTGTTTGAATTTTATCATTTTTTTCCTTTGTGATTTTAAAAAATTTAAATTTAGTTTATTATGGTTTGTACTAGCCAGAATACAGATATATTTTTATAAAAAGACCTGCACTATTTACCAAAGCAATGCCACTAATTTATAATAGCGTTGAAATACAGTCGATTTGCGAAGCATTTTTCACTTTAGCTCATAAAAGTAGTAACTACCATAGATCAAAAATATATTTTTTATTATGCATGCTAAAATTTTCTTTGTATTACTTCGCCAATAGCTATATATGATTTGAGTCACCCAAATTGGGGTGCACTCGCGATGTGTCCATTTGAATTCATACATTTCAAGTAGAGTTGACCATTCTCTTCATTCGGTAATACTTCATGTTGTGCGAAGTAACCAAGTCCATATAAAAAGCCAGTTTTAGAAAAACAAGTTTCGGTAAAAAATACTGAGCTTTTTGTTGCTCCCATACAGCCAGAAACACCGTAAATTTTACCATTTTCTGGTATTTTTGACCCTATTTTTCCCAGTGCAGAGACTATTCAATGGAGTATACTGCTCTGTGAAACTTTTTTTTGCATTACCTCACTCTAGGCAATTCTATATAAATTCGAAAAATATAAACCTGATTGTACAATTTATCCGGTTATTTGTTGCTCTTACTAACTCCAGACAGAGTGTTTCCAGTAGCAATAGCAGTGTGCAAAGCATTTGCTGTTTAATGATAAGGAAAGAAATTAATTATTTATCACGATCTAACATTCTACGAAAGCCAATCTCTGTATTTAAATATAACCAATATTTTAAGTTTCAAAATAAATTTCCTTAGTATCAACTAAATAACTAAAATTATTAAAGCTGATTTATGTATATTATTTCTAAAGTTTGAAAAATAAGATGAATATTTTTCCGGAAGTAAACAAAAATTAATTTAAACAAAATAATTAGTCAACAAAATAATTTAATTATGAAGCATAAGATGAAAAAAATTGACTTTTAATAAAACTGAAACTTATATCCTTCAATAAAATCCCAAGACATTTTTAAAGGATAGGAATGTATCCTTTAAAAATATCAGTTTAAATTTCTTCAGTATCGCTTAATATAACGAAAGTTACGATAAGTTATGTAATTATATTTCAAGAGATTAAAAAATCATTGATGAAAAAATTATTGAAAAAATGAATGAATTTATTATAAAGCAGGAGAAGAAAAAAAAATTTTTTTTCAGTAAACCCAAAAAATATTTCCTTCTATGTATCTCCTCGATATTTTTAAAGAATACAGACGCACTTTTGAAGTATTCGTCCTACAATATACTACCTTTTTGTTTCTCCTTTAAATGTCACATTTTTGTTAACATTTTGTTAAATGTTAACATTTTTTTCTTTCTTTCGAAATATGAATTCATAATCAATGATATGAATTCCAAATATAAATTCATAATTTGAAATATGTCTTCAAATTCGCAATATAAATTCATAATCATTTTAAGATTCAAAGTAAATTCCTTTAGTAACACATAAATAACTAAAACTATTAAAACTGATGTATTTACATTATTTCTAAAATTTAAAATAATAGGAATATTTTTCTAGGATTAAAGAAATTAGTTTAAACACAATTTTTCTTTTCTAATCACGAAGTGTAAGATGAAAAAATTGACTTTCAATAAAACTGAAACTTATTCAATAATTCCTTCAATAATATCCGAAGAAATTTTTAAAGGATACGTACCTGTACATACTTTAAGTGCGTATATCAAGTCGCATATATAGTATATTAAGTCGCATATATAACTAAAGTTACTTTAAGATTATACTTCACGAGATAAAAAAAATAATATGAATATTCCTCTAGAATAAAAAAAATGGTTTAAATACAACAAGTCTTTTTAATTTATTATAATGCATAAGATGAAGAAAAATTAATTTCTTTAGTAACACATAAATAACTAAAACTATTAAAACTGATGCGCTTATATTATTTCTAAAATTTAAAATAATATTAAAATTTTTCCAGAAATAAAGGAATTAGTTTAAACACAATAATTTAATTTCCTAATTATGAAACGTAAGATGAAAAAATACTGACAACACTTTCAATAAAACTGAAAATTATTCAATAATTCCTTCAATAAAATCCAAAGGAATTTTTAAAGGATACATACATACTTTAAGTACGTATATTAAGTCGCATATATAACTAAAGTTACTATAAACTATGTGATTATATTTCATGAGATTAAAAAAATAATATGAATATTCTTCCAGAATAAAAAAAAATGGTTTAAATACACCAAATCTTTTTAATTTATTGTAATGCATAAGATAAAAAAAATTACTCAGAATAAAAACAAAAATTATTTTCTTCTATATATTTCCAAGATATTTTTACGGGATACAGACATACTTTTGAAGTATTCATCCTACAATATACTCCCATTTTGTTTCTCCTCTAAACGTTTAGAATTCTTTCTCTTTCTCGAAATATAAATTCATAAAGCATACAATATGTTATTTTTCATATGAAAATCAGTTTACGATCTTCTGAGCTGAAATAAATATAAATATTTACTTCAGCTCTGCAATTCGACCATGATATTCAACGTAAAACTTCAGTTCATTTTAGAAAAATACTACTTCTTCTCCCCTGGGCAAAGCTTAGAGGAAAAAAATAGCATCTTTCATAAGTAACAGTTCAAAGCTCTAAGAATTTTTTTATATATAGATAACAATTCAAGTTTCGTATCGGAAGTATTAAAAACAAATATATTTTTGGCATAGCAACTTTTCTTGAACCTTATTTTTCGATTGTATACTACTTTTGAGAATTCATAAAATAAGCTGTATTCTTTATTAAATTCTATTTTTATATTTTTACTTTGCTTTGCCGAAACTATTATGATAAAATTTTGTATTAAATATTTATATTATTTTTGCTTTCGGGGGTATAAAAATTCAAAGTAACTATATTCAATATAGAAATTTAACCAATATGTAATATATATATACCCTCTATTTAAATGTTGGAAAAAATTACCATTTATTGTACAATTTTCTGATAAAAGGACAACGCTCTAACTGTACGTTTAAGAAAATGTGTATAGCTAAAAGTGCATATTTTAAGAAATGGACATAGATCGAAGAATGCTTTTCTAGACAATTTATATAGGTCGAAATACGAATGTACGAAAATCAGCACAGCTAAATAAAACGTAATGAAGAAAATTGGCACAATTTAAAATGCATAATTAAAAAATGAACGGGGCTCATGATGCATTTTCTAAGGAACTGCCTGATGAATCCGAATTAATTTTTAATGTTAGATCAACCATTTTCATAAATTACTATTTTAATTTAGTTTTATTTTCGTGAGTTTTTAAAGGTCAACATTTCTTTGTACAGAACTGTCAAGAGTTCATGGAGGCAAGAAATCACAAGTTCCAGTCCAAAACAAGCTGATAAATTAATTCGGTTTCAGTTAATAACTAAATTATATGGTTCGATGAACATTTCAAGAAAAGTAACGCCATATTTCAGAATAAACATCGGCGTTACTTGCGCTTAATGTAATCAACAGTTGTGAATTAAAAATTCAAAAATGAACTAAAAATGCAACTAACATCTTTGTGGTTATTGTTGTTTCTAATGCTACTTGCCAATACGAACGAGCCTGCTTGGTGAAACTAAGTTAATTTAATTCAAAGGGTGCATTTCTTGTTTTTCCGTGGCGCCATCTATGGTCAAGAATATAATTTAAGCCACACACACACATACATATATATATTCATTATAAAGCAGCTTGTATAATTTTCTTTATCGCATGAAATTTTTATACTTTAATGGTTGGTGAAGGCTTCTACTCTGTAAAAGCTCCTTTTGGGGATTGCGTAATACAGCATGCGTAACAATTAATATCAGTTTGTATATATCAGTTTAGTATACATCAGTATAAATTCCGTTACTTCAAACTGAACTCATGCATTGCATATTGTGCCATTAAACCCTAAATTCAACTCAACTCATGCATTGCACATAGTATGCATCAGTTAAATTTACTTTAAAGTAATTTAATAGGACACGAAGTAGACCATGGGCAGCCTATATTTTGGGCTAAAAGGTAATTTTATTTTAAAGATTAAGAACTGTACAATTAATTATATAAAAAAACAATACAATCAATGCAAGTTTTCAATTTTCGGTAACGTACTGAAAATATGTTCTTACGCTTTCTTTTATCAGTGGATGGAAGCAGTTTCAGCAACAGTCAAGTGAATATTACTATAAAGTACAGTATTTTTAATAAGTTTGAATGCGAAATTATTTTTAAAAATGTTTTTTCGAAATTCATAAGCTATGATTAAAACATTATTTATATTGTATTATTTTCTTTACGATCGGTTTATAAACTTACATTTGGAATTTAGAACTTTCAAATTTTAAGACACTAAATATTTTGCATGTTGGTCTATTTTTCTTTGTGCTGAAGCAAGCAATCATTATCACAAAGTATAAAATTTTTATAGATAAATATTGAGAATCATTACATAAAAAAAAATTTTTTTTGAAAAATATAGATGATACTGAATAGTCAATTTTTCATGCCGTCAAATAACTCCAAAATCAGATACGATTAGCGGATGCATTGCCTTATTCAACCTTAATCGATGTATAAATTTAGACTGACAAACTCAACAATGGTTACTTCACTGGATAGTCGGATTTAATACCTCTAATAATTCAAGTCATTAGGAGGTCATTTGTGGTGATAAATGTGTTCGTTATAATTAATGGTTTTCAGTTGCTTGAGTCACGTGATTAGGTTGATAAATGACGACCAAATGTTTGTGAATGTTCTATCAGTCAACGTTTCTTTGTCACTCTTCAATACTGGAGCAATAAATATCCATACGTATTTTCGATAAGAAATGGTTTATTTGTGAAACAGATTTATTTTCATACAAACACATAGATTCTATTCAGGGATTACTAAGTAGTTTTTATATATAAACTACATAGCTTTCAAGCATGCTTTTTCGATACATTCTTTCGTGTATAAAATAAAAAGTAGTAGCTTAAGTATTTTAAAGTACAATTTCTTTTTTAAAAATTTTACCAAATATTTGTGATTTAATTTTAAAACAAATTTAGTTTTGCCTGAAAGCAAAGGAATGTTTGCTTCGCAAATATTATGCGTCATTTTTAAAAGTAAGATGTAAATGTGATTATAAATGTGATATTTGAGATTCTACTTTTGTAATCCTTTTTAGACTAAAAGTTTGATATTTTCATTTTTTTTAAACCTATATGAAATGACATCTAAAAGTGTGTTATGATTTTCTGAATTTGAAATATCAGATTGTATTAAGGAGTTTCTTTCAAAGCTTCATAAATGAAAACTTCAAATTTTTGGACATTATTTGAAATCTAAGATGGAGAAAAAATGATATCTTGTATTTTCTTCCATTATGAATGAGATAAAAAAAAAAAACATATTTTTTCTCTACTTGAAACATGATAAATTGCATTAATTTCTTTATTTCAAAAATATTAGTATTTTTATTTCTTATTTGGATTATTATAATTACATAAAAAAGTCCCATGATTTAAAATATTTTTGTTTAAAATTAGTTATCAACCATTCACAAGTACTATCGAGATTGGAAATAAAAATGTTGTGGTAGTAATATCACTAGTGATTTATTCGGTAGTAATATTTCTAGTAATTCAGATTGTAATTTACTTACGGTTTCTCCAAATCTCTAAATATGACTAGATATTTTTTTATAAACGTGAAAAAGCTCAATTTACAAAGTTGTTTGTGTACCACCAATTATCCGATAGATGGCCTAAAATCGCTTTGTGTCCAACGGAACTTTTCCCCTTACCCTTACGTAATAACTGTGACTGAACGCACGTGAAGGGGAGGAGCCAATCAGCATTCGTCATTGACAAGTTTTTCAGAGATAATTTTCAAAATTCTTTTCAGCAGTGGACTTAAAACTTGTGAAATATCTTAAAAACCTGAAATAAAAGTAAGTGAATATCTTATTAATGGCTAAAAGAAACTAGAGTTCATATATGTATTTATTTGCGAAAATATATAGTTTAAATAAATAATGTAACGATCAGTTACTGAAATAACAAAATATTTGAAGTATATAAGGCTCTAATAAATGAAAAATTTGTTTAATAAATAGTTAAATTTATTCTATTTACTATCAATGATTATTTAAACTTGCTGCAGTCATATTTGCTAATCTTCTGATTAAAAACAAAAAACTTAAAATTTGTTTCTATTTATCATTTAATATTAAATATATTTGTAAACACGTAGACAATTTCAACTCTAGTTATATTAAGAATTTTATTTTTTTATTATAACGATAAAAATAATATAAAATGTTTTATATATTTTATGTTATTTAAGTTTCGTCTAGAGATAACTAATACTGTGTATAAAAAGAAAAATACAGTTGACAATCGATGCAAAAAATAATCGTTTTACTTTTCTTATCGTTTGCTGTTTTCTCTTATTTAGGGAATTCAGATTTTCAGGGAATGTGTTTAAAAATTTCATAACATGACCCAAAATTTTATTGTATCCTTAAATTAGTGAAATTCGCATTTGGTAGGATATTAGAAAAAAAATGCCTAGTTTGAAAATATCTCCACATTTTTCGCATTGAAATGACTCCCCTCCCCACAAAAATATTTTGTCACTTAGAAATACCCGCAATACTTAACTAAGCATTGTCTAGTACAAATTTCATAAGTAATTTAAATGTGTTTCAAAAATTTACGAAATTGAAACCTAATAAAACAAACGTACCTTGCATTTGAAGAAAATTCTTCTGAGAAAATACAATAACATACATCTGTGCATCTCTGAAATTTTTTGAAATAAACAAACTGAGTTTTAAATAAAGCAATCACTCCATTATTTTATACTTATATCCCTTAATAAAAAAAATTTCAATTATTAAATCAAAACTTACTGCTTAAAAATTAAGTTCTACATTTAAATCTCTAACTAATATTCAAGGGGAAGTAAACAGTTGAAAATGCAGCTAACTATTATCGATGTCGAATAGTGTATTGAAATAATTAAAAGAGAATAATTTTGATCACATGAAGACGAAGGAACTGCTTCTTTTAATAACTGTTTTTAAGATTCATCGAACAAATAATTGCATTTTTCAATTTCTCTGATATTTCCTTTGCTCTGATAGCATTTTTATTATATCATTTTTATTATTATTTCGCATCGAGCATTAATTTTATCTCTTAATGTCTAGACTTGTTATTATTATATTTTTATAAAATTTTATAAACGGTGATTATTGCACTGAGGAAAAAATATCATTAACAACAAAATATTATTTTATGCAATAAAATTTGGTAAATGTGGTAATTTTTATCATGATTCTTCAGAGCATGGCATGAGAACCATTTATTTGATTGAGTTTATTATTCAGCTTTTTATTTGTTTACTAAATGTGTGGTAATAAGAACTATAAATTTGGAAACCGGAACTTCCAATAAACCGCAAAATTGTGGTTATTTTTTTAAAGAAAATGTATTTACCATACAGACTGTTAATTTTACCAGCATTTTTTTCTCAGCATGTTATTACTGAACATACTGTGAAACTTACAAATAATATAATTTCATAAGTTGAAGGATATAATCGTCAAAGGATGTATTAAGCACGAAGAAAAGTTAGAAATGATTACTTTACATCTTTGAAACTGTCACATGTTTGCTTTATCAAATCCATATTAATGAAGCTTCTACATTTATTGTTTGAGTGACTTGCAAATATTAATACTTATGAGCTTTATATACCTTGAAATATTTCGTATTTGTCATTAGCAAGGACTTTTTTACAGTTGTTGTAAACTTGCATTCTAAAGTCAAAACTACGATTTAGTACTTAAAAAAAATTACATTAATGTACTTTTAAACGTTTTACCTCTGACTTCGCAATAAATATTTAAAAAAAAGATTCAGAAATTGAAACATCATAAAACTTTCTGCCAGGAAAAATTTGTAAAACATGAAAACAAGTATAATGTACCAAACGAAATAACAAAATCAATTTAAAAGGAATTGCTTTTGGTGTTTTTAATATTTTTTGACATTGACGTTTTCTCTATTTATGATCCCCTCCTGTATTTGTATATGTAATCCCAGTTACATAATCTCAGCATGAATGAGGTATAAATCTACAAAAAGATTTAACACGATTAACTGTATCCAACTATTTTGGTTCAGAATATATTTTTGAAAGTTTTGATCATCTTAATAATAACGGATGGTTTTAAGGATCACGAACTAAACAGTTTTAAAAATTAAAACTAATAGTCTTGGGAAATTGTAGTAGTAAAGAGTTACGATAAATTAACCTTTAGATGTTTATTATAAATAACTAAATAAAGCACGTAGCCTTAGGATATTGGAATTAGTTTTCTATTCCACGCCTCTAATTTATCATTTATAACCTTCTTTAGATGAATTATGGAATATTTTGATTCCATTTCTCAGAATGTCAGCATTCGAGTATGACAGATACCACGCGATTGCTTGTGTTATTATTTTTTTCTTTATGCGTGACCTTCATATGTAGAGTTACAATTAATATTATGTATTTTTAAATATATGTATAAAATACTTCAACTTATTAATTCTGTTTAAAACACTTATTAGTTGAGATTTTCTTCGGAATTATTAATCCGAATTTCTTTGCAGAAGGATTTCTATGACATAAATACGAAAAATATAGAATTTCTTACTTTAAGGATCTGTTATTTTTTTTGTACTGTGTTTGATATAATTATATAGTTTAACAATTTCTCAATTAATGTTTTCAACATCATTTGAAAACAATATGCATAAAATACTTCAACTTATTCAATTTGTTACAACATTCATTAGTTGATATTTGTTGATAACTAGTTGATAACTATTACATAAATACGAAAAATATGAAATTACTTTCTTTCAGTGTCTGTTATTTTTTTTACTGTGTTTAATATAATTAAATATAGTTCAATGATTACGCAATTAAGGAATTCATTTTCAGTATTTGAAAAAATAAGTATAAAATTCTTCAACTTATTTATTTTTTCCACCATTTATAAGTTGTTATTCGCTCTACAAGTTTCAATTCTGATTTCTATGCAGAAGGACTTAACAATATCACATGCATACAAAAAATAAGGTAAGTATCTCTTTTTTCTGCACTGTGTTTGCTAAAATTATGTAGTTACTATTATACAATATTTCTTATAATATTTGTTTCATGATATACATTTATATTAATATTTGTTTCTAGTACATACAGTTTTTATCAAACTTAATAATCATTTCTGGGCAATATTATCAGAGCCTCTACGATCTATTCTTGGGGTACATATGCTGAATGATGCATGGAGTTTCAAAATTGGCTAAATTTCATTAAGTTAGTTTCATTTATCTGTCTCTGTTATTTTATTTTGGCTATTAAGCAAAATTGCCTAGTTGGCATGAAATTAGAAACCCGGTTTTAATATAGTTCTCAAAAAAGATTATTTGTCTCTCACAATACTAAATTAAATAAAAAAATCCTTTTATTGCTCTTTTTTTCACTTGGAGGTTAATTCTTACATTGATAAACACGGCAAAAAAGACTTTGATTTAGCTGAAATTCTGAAAATTTGCTGTTAAATGTGTTTCTTTCAGAAAATCGATATTACTGTTTTTCTTTCTCTTTTTCAGGTAAAAGAAATATATATATTGGCAAAACAAAAGAAAAATTGAGTAAAATAAAACTGAGGAAGAGATTTAGAGTGAGATTTATATCTTGTGCTTCACCGATAAGAAGGGAAGCTTAGGCTTATCACTTTCTAAGCATCATTTATCCCGTAAAGGAAATTTCTTTACTCAAAGGGAAGTTTTTTATCTCTTGAATACAGCTTATTGTGCACGATATACTTAAGAAATATATCATAAAAGGTTTTAATATATCAAATTAAGCATCCAGTGCAAAAAAACTCAGCTTTTTAGTATTTTGCAGTAGAAGAATGTAACATTCTCATGTACATTATTTCAGTTTTAAATTTGAAATTTAGAATCTCACCTTTTAACAAATAACTGACTTATTTGTTGGAAAAGATTTCTTTAAAATTAGATTTACTAGATTAATTCACGAGACATAAATTTTATAAATTTATACAATGTACGTTTTTTAACGATATTATTTGTCACTACTAGAACGTTGGGAGGTGTCATGAAAACATTAATAGGAATAATTTATTTCTCTAAGATGGACATACAGCCTTAAATCCTGTTTCAACGTATCATTATAAATTCAAACAGATTTTTAACCTTAAACAGATCTATCTGGAGCCGTGGTGACTAACGGTATAGAGCACTTGCCTCAAAATGTGGTGACTCGAGTTTGAATCCCAGCAATGGCTGGACGATACGACTTCCGCACTCGGCTCACACCGATTACTCTCTGTACACATTAATAACTGCTGCATTCGAACACTTTATAAGATCAGCCGTTTTTCTGATACTAGTTCCGACACTTCGAATGCCTACAATCATCCAGGGTTCAGACTCAGCCAAGTCACGGTTTTTACCCATATTTCCATGCTCAACACAGTGCAATTGATGGCTCACTTGCCTAGCATTCCCTTGTTTTAGCTATCTCACACTCTAGCGGCAATACTTGAAAGCAATAGCTAATTTTGTACAAAACTGCCAGGTAGTCATTATAATTTGGCCACTTAGTGTATATTTTTTCTTTACATAATTTTTCGTAATCCCATTCCATGCGGGTATGGCTAATCAGAACAATTTTTGAGAACATAGTAAAGAAATTAAGTTAGCATGTTTTGCGTATTTCATTTATCATTCATTGGTATTTTATTAATTAAATTAAAAAAATTTTAATTTTGAAAATAAATTGAAATTGAATTAATCAAAGTTTAATTTAATAAGAAATTTTTTGAATAGCTCATGCTTAATTACGTGATTAAAAAACTTTATTAATTTCAAAAATTTACAGATGGAAATAAAAAGTCGACATGTTTACTGTACTCAAAAATAAATGTCCATTCTCAAGAGTTGGTAAACGTGAATGAGCAGAAGCTTAAGTGATTTGAGCTATAAAAAGTGAAGTTACCACTTAAAAATGAAATATAAAGGTTAGTCTGTCGTATTCTATAAGTTTAAATTTTAAGCATGTCTGGTTTGTTTGATGTAACCAAGAACGCACTGGTGAATACCTCAGTGATTTTCAAATTTGATAGGATCCCTAAGAAACTTAAATTTAATTTTGTTAACAGGTCTATACTTACTTTTTAACTGTGAGTACTTTCTTTAGTTGTAATGTCGCTTGCAACATACAACGAGCCACATTTCCAAATGAGTGAATCTAAGTGATAGTGAATGAGTAATAGAAGTGTTGCTAGATATGAGTAATAGGAGTATTGTTGAATAAGTAATAGGAGTGTAGTTAGATTCCTATTCCCAAAAGCCAATACATTTTATCATACAATATTTTGATTTTTTGCGTCCTTTGTTGGCCAGTTGATTCACAATTCATTTGTCACAGCTTGTGCTTTGCGAAGAGTTTATAGTCTTTAAAATGTGTGTAGCCAAAAAAATGGATACTTGAAGAGAAGCTCTTCTAAGAACTTGACACAGGGTTATTTTCACTTTCTGAGTTAATTAAAAAATTACATGATTTATCTATTAAAGTTCTAAATTAGTATATGGTAAATAATCTGCTCATTGGGGTGGATTTTAAATAAAAAGCAAACGCCAAATAAGCAATCGTAAAAAATGCTGTGGATCTGTAGCAAGTTTTTTAGTTATAAAACAACGTAAAATACCAAAGCAAAGAATATATTTTAATTAGAGCAAAATAGAGTTAGACAAAAAACACAAAACAGACGATTCGTGCTATTATATAAAACCAACGTTAATAAGAAATATTCAAGTGACACATGATGAGCTCTGTAAATTAATTAAATTCCTCTAGGATGTCTCTGTTGCTGACATGAAATTTTCTGACAAAAAGATATGCCTCGTATTAGAAATGTAGATTAAAAGAGCTCTAGCCATAAGTTACGAGAATGCATGTGATGTGTTTCTTTTCTTAAGTAAAAATACAATGATGAAAGTGATTAAATAATATTTTTAAGTAATAGAATGAAACAGTTAATTTGCTTAATAAATTCAATAAGTATTTTCTTATATTTTATGACTATCTCTGAAAAATAAATGATGTCATACTTCATTTTACATAAATCTTTAACTTTACTTTTTTTGGAATACTGTCTATAAAATTCTCGAACATTATTCGCAGCTTATCCATCTTTAGTTCAATACCATATTAAGATTTTTAGACGCGTTATTAAACTAATTTTTTTTCGAAATATTTGAAAGTTCGACCCAGAAAATATTATTTTCAAGTAAGCAGACCATCAAAATTCTTAGTTTTACCTTTAAAAGAAACTCTAAGAAGTTCCTTTGTTTTCCACGAATTCTAAAATATTCTTTTCTTTCGAACTTCATTTTGTATTCATTCGAATCCAGGAAAACAAAATGTGGTAAACAGTGGAAACTTGCATATGTTCTACTGAATCTAATTCTGCTAGGAAGTCTTTTTGTAGATGGAACGATGTTAACGCAAGAATGGTGGAAATGTTTTAAGGATAAGAAAAGAGACGCCATTCCACCATTCAATATATTTTTCCCGTATACAAAATATATCCAAAATATACATTTTGGGAAAAATGGAAATTTAAATTACAGTAAAAATCACAAATTAATTAGACTATTAAAGAGTTCTAGAAGATGTGGGGTAAAAATATTATCTCTCTGGTTTTCATCAGCAAAACTTTCCTTAATGTAGAAAACAGTTTTGTTATGTGTAGTGTCCTGCATACCAGCTACACAATGCTATATTAAGGCCAATGACATATATAAGACCAATACATATATATATGCTGAAATTCTGAAAATTTGCTGTNTATATATATATAATTCATTTTCTTACATTACCTCCTGTAGAATGAAAAGAAGAGAAGAATAAGAATTAAGCCTGACTTGAGACATAGTTATAAAATTGAAACTACAGGAACAATACGAACAATTTGCATATTACAAGTTGCATCGAAAGTGAATCATGCAATTTATATGAATTGTAAAAGGTTTGCATGATAAATATCATGGTGCATGGTATCTTTGAACGCTTTACTTACACAGAAATGGGGAAAAATTGAGGCTGAGCGTATTAGGAGATTTCAGGTTACTTTTGAGAAAGAATTTTGTATCACTTAGTAATTTATGTATAAATTTCTGTACCAATCATATTTTATACGATTGTTCTTAAAAATGGTTTTTAAGCAATGGTATATGTAAATTGATGTAGAACAGAACATATTTCCTCGTGTAGAGTCTCATTGCGGTTGTGTACGTCAGTTTGAGGCTTCGCTAGTGCCATAATCTTTAAAAAAATTGTTCTCTGATGAAAGTGAAGCATGAAGAGTAACTTATTTCTGATTTTCAAATAATTCAACCGGCACATTACATGAGAATGTAGCCCTCTTGCTTGATAATGTCAGATCACTTAATTCTGCCTAAGCACTGCTTAAAGCAAAAGCAAATCTTTCAACAAAAAAAAGCAAAATTGAAAGTAAGTAGTGAGTCATTAACTAAAAGTGTTGTTATTTTTAAATTTTTTAATTGAATTGGAAAAAGCGCAAAATTCTATCATTTTCTTTCATTTAGTTTCTAAGAAAAAAACTCACTTAAAATGGTGCCATTCACTAAACTTCATTTTTTTTAATTGTACCTTACTTTCATGTGAAATGTATCTTGAGATCAGTAGGTTTTTACCTCACAGATGTTTGATCAAAATGTTAAAAAAATGATTTTTATTTGTTTACGTATGCAGATTTTTCAATGATTACGCTGATACAAATGACTCCCCAAAACTTTCCAGTTCAATTGCATTTTTCCAATTGCACAATCCAAAGTGTCTGTGCAATCTCAATACGACGCTTAGGACTACGGAAAGAGATCCGTTATTGGCGATTTATCGAAAAAAAACCTCCAAAAGTATAGATAACTCCAAATTATTGAAAGTTAAACTTAAATAATTTGTCATATGAATTACACACAAAAATGATCATTACTATTTAATACATCCCTGTAGTTGAAATATTTTTATTCCAAAATTAAAACAACTAAAAGAAGAGAAGATGAAATTGATTTTGACCCCTAAATAATGCAATTCAAATGAATAAAGAAGAAAATTAACCGTTACATTCAATAAATAAGGAAAAATAACATTAATTGAATATTAATTACTAATATATTCATTTAAAAAGGTTTTATTAAGATTAAAAATGCGTTTTATAAAAGATAAATAAATATAAAAGCTACAAATGTGTAATTTTTAAAATGGAATAGCTTTAAATTTACTGAAAAATGTGGTTCCATTCATACAGTGTTGTGAGAGCAAATGCAGAGAGATAACACATTGAGCAAACAAATTATTTCAACTGAAATAAGTTGAACAAGTTCAGCCAATGTTCAAATAAATGACTCGTTAGATTTGGTGATTATTCAAGCAAGTGATCGGTAAATATATTTTTTACTTGCTCTGCATAAATTTTATGTATTGTTAATAAAAAAAAACTTTATAACATGTGAAAGGGAAAGTTGAAAAAAACAGGGAAATTTGATTATTTTTCCTAAGAAACACCATTATGGAATTGCTTAAATTTTTATTTGAGTGGCATATTAACCTTTTTGCTCTAAATAATAATAAAAAGAACAATATTTAATGTAAAAAAATAGTTTTAGAGGGTATATTAAACTATTTTTGGAAATATACTAATACCTTGTTTTAAACAACGTAGTTGAATGAAACCAGGTATATATCAGAACAATAATTTTTTTTATTTAAGCAATTTTATTGAATAAATTAATACTATGAAATTCTCAGACTCTGTAAAACTTACTAAAAACCAAGGAACATAAGGAATTTGCAAAGAATTTATGATTTATCATAAGGGAAACTAGTTAATTAAATTAAAGGAGAAAAATCACAAATATTGCTCATCCCTCTTCAATGTTAAAACTTCTCAAGCAGATCTTTTGCAGTTGAAACACTGTATTTAATCAATTAAGGATTTTGTACTTTGAGTGTTATGGAATATAGCTACCTGGTCATGCTCAAAAGTACAGATTTAACTGGGAAAAAACCCAACATGTAGTTACATATGGTTTTATAGGAAATATTAATCCATATACAATGTTCAGCTTTAAGTGGACATAAACAAGGAGTAAAAAGGAGCAAAATTACATTCACAAACAAGGAAAGGACATGACAAACGTATATTAACACAAAAAGAACACAAAGATGAAATTAAAGTAAAAAATATATATGTACAGTGAAGAATGAGGAGTAGTCTTTACAAAGAGTTCATGTGATCTCTGGCATCCCAGAAAAGTTTACAGAGATCATCCCGCTGTTGAGATTGTTTGTCCAATAAAGGGCATACAAGCAAGTGGTCTGTGTTCATGGTTCCCGAATTGCAGATTTGGCACTCACTAGATGGAAGGATACCTATTTTGTTGAGGTGCTTTGCCAAGCAGTCATGGCCTGTTGAGAGTCAGAAGTTTGCCACAGTCTTCTTACGAGGACTGTGACAAAATTTCTTCCAACTGTTTTGGATGTTAGCCCAGGGTTTACCGGTGGGATTTTACTGCTTGGTTGCTCTTTAGGTCGGTCATAAGTTTCTCGAAAAATTGTTTTTTAAGGGAGTCTGGTGGAATCGGTTTATTACATTGTGGTTCGAGTGTCCCTTTCTTGGCTAGTTGGTCTGCCTTTTCATTGCCATTGATTCCCACATGCGAAGGGATCCACTGAAACATAATAATTTTGTTGGCATTCTCGAGAAAAATCAAATTATCTCTAATTTCTGAAACAATCTGAGTATCTGAATCATGGTTTATGGCAACTGCCCAGATAGCTGCCTTGGAGTCGACAAGGATTACTGCTTTTGTGAAGTAATTGATCTTATTTTCCAGGGCTAGCGATATAGCGAAGATCTCTGCATCAAAATTTTGACATATAGTATCCCACAGAGGAGTTGTGAGAAAAGAGCTTACTGTGTACTCCTGCTCCGGTGTGTTCCTTTCCTTCCATCCGGTTCCTTTTTACTCCAACATAGTTTAACCTGAAACAATTTAAACAATTAAACCTGATACAATTTCAAATAAAAACTTCAAATAAGCACAATCGGATGTTTAACTTATCTAATTTGAAGCCTCAAGCTCTTAGGAGCTATAGATTTAAACTGTCTGAGTAAGAAGAATATTGAAACAACTTTTTCGAATATAATTTTTCAAAATATTTTTGTGTGGCAAATTCTGTCCTAAATGTATCTCGAAATTACATAGAGATTACTTTTAACTAGTTTAATAAAAGGCAACGGTACTCTCTTTTTTTTTATCAATGGCTCTGAAAAAGTTTTATTAATCCTCATATAACGATAGTTTTTTATAATAAATTTTCACATGGACTGATTTTTCACAAAATCGAAAGTGTTATCACCTGATAAATTTCCTATAGATTATTTTTAAACTCATTTTCTCAAATTCCCTTAAACTACATTTAAGCATTTCTTGTCATTAAACCCTTAACTTCCTTTATCTGAATCATAAATCAAAAGATATTCATAAATATTTTGAGATGGAATGTTTTATGCTCATTAAAATCGATTTTCAATTCAATTAATCAGTCACATAATTAATTTATAAACTTTATATTTAGGTTCTCTTAAATAGTACCAAATAGAAACGAACTTGCAATTTACTTTGCTTAATTAATTTTAACAAATTACATCTGTAATTCATGTTAATGTTCGGTGTATTTGATTATGTTCCATAAGGAATTCATTTAGTTCGTTGTTTGATAACTTTATTATTGAATGAAATCTTTTAAAACTGTTTAAATATTCTTGTAACGTTAAATTTCTCGTTTTTACATTTCTTACTTTAATTACGTAAGCACCATTCCCAATGGTAACCCGTGTATTTTATTTACTTCTACTCATGCACTTTATTTAATTCTACTAATACACAGAGCAATTAATTTATATGAAGAGCTAATTTGAATTGCTAGAACAACACAGAGATAAGAATCTGATAAAATTACCATATTGTATGGTAATTCTTGTAAAAAAAGTCATAGTTCTGATAGTAAAAACCAAAATATACGATACTTAAATCATTCATTTGTTTATTTTTCACTTTATATAGTATTGGTTTGCCTAAAGTTCTGGTTTTTAAAATTACAGTTCTTATTACCACATATTTAGCATAAACACAAAACTGAAAAATAAATTTAACTGAATAAATAGTTTTTATGCCTTGCTCTAAAGTATCATGAAAAAATTACAAATTTTGCTACCTTTATCAAAAATTATCACATATTCTAAAACTATATCTAATTGTTAATTTTACGAGAATCATTACGAAGGAGTTTCGATAAAAATTACCTAATATTTTGGAATTCCCATGGAGCGAATAACATGGTAAAATTTACCATATTCTGGTAATTTTAACCATACTTTTTTTAGGGAAATCGTAGTTCTATTATGTACAACAAATCTCTCTATTTTCTTCTTCAATTAATTTTACTTAAACAAGTGTTAGCATGTTTTTTTATTGACCTAATAATTGTTTTCGCATTTATAACACACATTTAACTTATTAGTTATACTGGAAAATGGAAATTCAAAATATTAAAAACTATACTTTCACGTATATTTTCTTATGTTCCGATACATTCATGCACGAATGTTTAATTTTGGTACCGATATACAAACTAAATGAAATACAGTGCAGTTTTCTGTATAAAAAAATCACTGAATGGTAAAGTTTAAGTATTAATAAAAATCTGATTTTCTCACTTGTATTCTAATACGTTTAATTATCTGCAAAGAGATTCAGTCTATATTAACGTAATATTTACTTTGCAATTTATATTAAAAATTCTGAAAAATTTCTTAGCCCTAATTGCTTAAAAATATGTAAAAAGAATTTTCCTAATTAAAATATCTTTTTTAATTCAATTAAAAATTATTGCATTTAGATACAAACGTATCATGGCGAAATTAGATAATACTAATTTACCTAATTTTACCATGTTCACCTAATTTTATCGTGTAATATAAAACCATATTTTAATGTTAATTTTACCAATATCATTACCATAGTACTTCGGTTAAAATTACCGAGCTGGTTTTCCCCTTAGAGCTGGTGTTTCGTATTCTCATAGAACTAGAAACACGATAAATCTTAGCATATTCTGGTAGCCTTGACTACACTTTTTTCGAAGTGTGTTATTCTTGTTCAACAAATAATTCATTTCGTATTGGTATAAAGCAATACTCTTCATTTTTAACATTTTGAAAGATAATTTTCTATATTCAGTAAATAAAAGCAATTAAGACAGTTTATATTTAGAGATAAACTGAAACTAAAAAAAATGCTGACAATTGTGTTTGCTCATATTATATTAATGTTCTAATTTAGTTATAAGAATTATAGTTCAACAAGAAGTTGTATTATCATTCGCTTAGTTTTATTTATTCAATAGATTAACGAAGTAGTTTCAGCTATTAAATTAAGCATAGTTGATACATTGTTGTGATAGGTATTCCCATGTAAAAAATAATTTTCTAAAGCAAGTAAAAAATTAAAATTTTATTTGCATTGTAAATACTTTTTTTACATAACATACTAAAGTATATTATGAAAAGTATTTTTACTCTATATACTTTAAATAATATACTTTTTACATAATATACTTTTTACATAATAAGACAAATTTTTATAAAATTTGAACAAAACGTTCGAAATGTAGTTTAGATTCATTACATCTAATATTCTGATGCAATTCCATTTAATTTCTGTGTTTATGTTTAAGTATTCCATAAGTAATTTTCTGAGGTTTCGATAAATCAATTCTTTTTATTTTTAATCTTATTATTAATTAAGTTTCTTTATTTAATATATTGAAGCAATTACTACAGTTTTTAATGTAAGATGAACAAAAACCATCCATATAAATAAAAGCATATTTTTCAGTTTTATGATCAATTTTTCATTTCATCTAAGAACGTGTTCCTTTCATCTTAGAGCCCTAACAAAAGAAAATAAAAAAAAATCTTTCTTCTGAGTTTCTTTCTAACCCGATTCTTTTTAAGAAAAGCAGCTTTCTAATCTCATTTAAGTTTAGTTCTAAGTACAGGAGAAAAGGGTCCTGATCTAAGCAATGTAAAAGTTTCCTTCTTTCGTCAGTTTTTCTTTCTTTTTCTTTTTGATCTTTTAGTCCCATAAGCAGCTTTTGGCACTAGCAGCAACAATCAATTTATTCGGCAGAGCTGCTGGAAATCGATGTAGCTCTTGCGGTGTGAGATAGGAGAAGGCACTATCTCTTATTGCCATAACCTTATTATTTTTATTAGAAGTTTCTATCTATTTCCTTAAAATTTTAAGCCTCAAGTGTCTAATAAATATCCACATTCCGCCAGGGAGAATTAATCCCGAAAGAAATGTACCTGGAAATGCGATTTTGGTAAAAAAAAAAAAGGATTGAAAGAAAATGTGAGGTGATTTCATTGATCTTCTATTTTCTTATATTTAAGTACATCCATTTTAAATAATTAGTTATTGTTTTGACTAAAAAGTAATTTGAAGCAAAATAATTATATATTTTTGGTTATTTTTGTTTCTTTTTTTTCCAACAAAAATAAAAATGACAAGACGTTGTACAAATTGAAATCGTTGTTCGAAGTTGTTATTGATACGTATTATGAAAGTGTAAAGTATTTGTAAAAAGGAGAATAAAACACCGGGAAAACAGGCCACTTATTCCGGTGTTTTAATTAATTGATTTATTTTAACATCGCCAGTTTTTATTCCTAAAGTATTGCATATTTAACAGTGATTTCAAATCTTTTGGTTAGTTACCTTGCTTACTAATAATTTAATTTTTAAATAAATACATTTAAAAACAAGTAATTAACTTTCATACTCATTTATCTCGTATATCCATTTTGATTTGAAATAACAGAAATTTAAAGATAAATTGAAAAATAATGCACTAAGCTAAACTGGATAGTTTGTTTTAAGAAGAATTTATAAATTTATGGCATTTGCTTGAGTTTTAAAAAGGCTGAACACAGTAAAAAGGTGTTTTGAAAAATTAAGAGAAAATGTATCAAAATAGCTCTGGCACAAATATTGTCGCGTTTTTAAGATCCCATATGTTCATTATTGAGTATAGTGTCATGTTAATAATGCTCACTAATGAATACATGGTCTTTAAGACATACTTAATAATGGGTATACGGGGTATTCATATTCAACCGGATTTGTTTCGGAGCTATTTTGCCACATGTTTTCCCAATTTTGAAAACCTTTTTTCGCAGTGGGACATTAGGATCAATGAATCAGCGAAATCAAATCATCAAACAATGTTAATTTCTTTGTTCGCAAATTCTTTTCGTTCTACTTACACCATCCCACGAAAAGGAATATCTACGGTAGATGAAAACTCAGTTCACTAACAATGAATAAAATATTTGTAAATTTAATGCCAATTAATTCGAGTTACGAGCAGGAAAATTCAAAAAAGGAAAATGTAGTGAAATTTTCCATGTATAGTGATATCATGTTTAACTTCGCCCTAATCCAGCTAATCTGACTTAAAAATTGCATGATTTTTTTAAAATTCTATACTCTGAGATTAGAAGATTTAGTGTTTTCTTCTGCTGATTTTCGGATTTGCCAGGGTTGATTTCATAACACTAAGTAGGTTTTCAAAGGAATGTGAATTTTTGTGTAATGTAGACTTTCTTTTTGCAAAAAAAAAATTTTCAGGCAATTTTTTTAAAAGTAAATTAATATGATCCTGATGATAAATAAAAATAAGAAAAACTAAAAATTTAGGCTATTGGAAATAGTTGCTATGGAAAGCGGTTACCTACCACCGAAAAAAGGGATTAAATCACAGATCAAAGTTAAAAGCGTTTACAAAATAGAGCTAGGTACTCGACCATAGGCACAGTGCATCTGTTTTTTTTATTTACCTATTTTAGCTCAGAAATATTTTAAATTTTTTACTTTTTCAAAAGTTGAGCTGCATATTTGTACTACATTTCTGAAAAATTGAATATGAATTCCATTAGAAGATGTACAAGTAGGATTAAAATTACTTTTGTGAGTGCAAGTTGAAGCTTTATAAAGAATGAATTTTTTAAGTATTTGAATGAATGAATCTTTTAATTTATGAATGAACTTTATGAGTTTTTTAAGTATTCGATAGCTACTTTGCTTACTTTTCTAGCAAAATGGTGGCTGACCTTTATAAGCAATCAAAGAATTTTGTCTCCGCCATACAAAAGTGCTGCCCACTCACATTATAAGTTATTGACCAGTTTCTCTGGTGGCATAAGTGACACAACTCCGGAAAAAGTGACAAAACTTCGGTGAATGGACGTAACTCCTCTGTTAAAGAGCTGGTGGTCAGGGGCTCCAGTTTTACAGAGGAACCTGGTTACCGATTTAACAGCCTACGTTTATATTTACAGAGTTCCCGTTAAATATATCGTGGTCAAAAATACTCTTCGTCGGTTGTGAAGCACAATTTTGAAGAGAGGGTTACCAGTTCATGCCGACTGACAGGGGTCAAAGATATTACTATGGCCGTTCAGAGAGGAGCCTTGAAAAACTGATATACCATAATTTGTGAGTAATAATTACCATGAAATCACTGAATCACATTAATTAAATAAATATAAATGCTAAAATTATTACGGTATAATAATTTACGGCAAAATAGATTTTACCATAAAATGGATTTTAAGGTAAAATGGATTTTTAGACTGATGCACCCAAAGTGCCGATACTGTATACCGTTATGTGATCAAGAATTTTTAAAAAATGTAGTATGCATACTTTCTACGTATTGCATTTAATAACACTAAAATTCATAAGCTAATATTTCTCTAAATCTATGACTATGTTAACTGACAATAAATATAAATACAGTAAACGACACAAAAGACGGTGCAAAAGACGTTAATGCAGTTTATCACAAAATAACTTTAGTAAACGTCTTTTGTTTGTATTCAGGCTGAAATTCAAGTAACAAGATGTATAATTTTAAAGAGTGACTATGCCTAAGTAATGTTTAATTATTAGGGTTTAAACATTGTCGAGTCTGATCACAAATGGGAATGTTTGATTCTAGATTCCCTTTGCCTCGGAGCGAATTGAGATTGCTCGAATACAATCAACTCACTTGCTAATTAGAGAAGTGTTTCTGGTTGTAGTAGGACGGTATTTGGTGCGTGTTGCTTGGTTTTCGTCAATACTGATTGATGTAATTTATATCGTTTTTCAATTTTATTTGAAATTCAGTTTCAAAACTAGGTACTGAGATGCAATTTAGATTAATTATTTTTTTCCTACATTCAGCATAGTCTATTCATGATGTTCATATCTTTTATTCTTTTGGAAAACTAATAAAATTCAGATCTTTTATTTTTATGATATTTTGTTAATGAATTGGTTGTCGGGGTAACAATTTGGCTTTGACTGATATTTTTGTAATGACTTATAAAATATTATACTCTTTTAATTTTTTTAAAATTCAGATTTACTCCAAAATTTCCTGAAACATGTATACAAGGTGTATAAAAATGGTACAAGATTTAAAGAGATGTTTAAAAAATGGAAAGGGGCAGATTTCTGAAATTTAATTAATTAATTTCTGAAATTAAAACATTTTTAAAAGCAAATTGTGTATGATGTATATTTTTTTTTTAAACCTTGTGAATATTTTAAGCGAAACAATACATTAAATAATGAAAAATTAATATTTGAATGAAAAATATTGCTGCAGGACCTTAAACTTTTGTAGCAGATAACGTCTAAAATTTTCGAAAATGAATAAAAAGAGCACTATAGTAATAATCATTACTTTTCAAATGACTTTCTTCAAAAAGAGAAAAGAAACAGACAGGAAATGTTACTTTGGCAAAATATACCCTATGGACCGTTTTCAACGTTGAAGCATCAGGCAGAAATCAGAAAAAAACAGAAAACATGACTCACCACTTTAACAAAACATTTCCCATTCTACGGTTTTATAGGTGAACTAATTCTTTCAAGCAATATCTAGGACAATATCTTAATCTAATTTGACGTTTGTTTCTTAAATTCTAGTTTTCTTATTTCTTCCAAACAAACAATTTAGCTCATGGAACTGAGAACTTTTAGTTACATTGAATATGATAAGATATATCGTTCTCGAAGTTTATTTATCTTTCAATGCGATAATTTTTTCTATGAAAATAATAAAAATAAATAGGTAATAAATATATAAAGAAGAATTTTTTTGAATATATATTTTTAATAAATATATAGAGCCTTTTATAAAATATTACATGAGATAAACATTTTGAGTTATAAAACGAAACTTTTATTTCCAAGTGGAAATTTGTTTTAGAAATATTCATTAATCATAAAAATTTAATTTCTTTGTAAACGTCGACAAAATACAATAAAAATAATTTATTTTCAACTTAAAATTCTGACTTGCTATAAACGCTCCGGTAACAACCAATAAATTAACAATTTTGCCATTAAAGTTGAGTTATTAAATTACAAATCAAAATAAACAAAACATATTTTAATGGACTTTTCAATGAGATAAAGCGTAAATCATTCACTAAATTAATCAGCTATTTCATTAAATACTAATTTATAAAAACAAATCAGAACTGTCTAGTCATTTAACTAGTAAAGAGTTTGATAATGCTTTTTTTTCATTGAAATTCGTTGTGCATTAAACTGATAAGTTCAAATTAATTTGAATTGTTTGATGTTAGAGCTGAAATACCTTTTTTCATGAAATATTGAATAATGATGATAATTGAGAGCATGATCACTAAAATGGTTTTAATTATTTAACACGTTAACGAATTATATATTATTATAAGAAAATTAATTTTAAGTCTCCAAATAATTGGAATATTTATGAAATGCAAATACAATTCCAGAAATATGACTAAGGAGTAATAGTAATTTAACAAAACATGTCTGTAAGAATAAATTATTTAAGATATTGCTTGATTTTTTGAGTATTTATAGCCAAAAAATTTATTTAAGCCAGCCATGTTTTAATTCGAAGATAAATTCTTAAGACAAGTAAACCGCTGTTTCAACAATTTCAAATATATGTTACTAGAATTCAACTATATTGACAAATGTAAAACAGAACTGGGAAGATTTACATCCTTAGTAATTTTAATGCTTTGAGTTGATCAAATTTTTAAAGTAATAATAGTATTTATAGCATTAATTGTTTATGTAATCAGATGTAATCAAATATGCAATAATAATATGTAATCAAATTTTCAAAGTAATAGTAGTAATTACAGCATTAATGTTTTATGCGTATTGTTTTACTTTAGTTTCCAATAAAATCTATGAACAAACTCCTTTAATTTCAAACAATTCTAATAAACATAATGAGAAAACAATCTAAAGAGAGGGCAAAACGTATTAAACATAAATTTTATAGGACAGCAATTCAATGCTTCAATTTCAAAAAATCAAAACAATTAATGTTTCGGTCTTTACTATAAAACTAATAACGCATATGATTATAAATGAAAAATAAAATATTAGCTAATCATATTGGTAAAAATTAAATAGTTAATGATATTTTTTTTCAAATTCTTGATCATATATAGCTGAAATATTAACTGAGTAAGATTATAATTATTCATTGATAAATAATTTTACATAATAAATTGATAATAATTTTTGAACAAGTAGTAGAAAGTTATAATGTGATCAATTCTGGTGTGTGTTACATGTGTTCAATATATTCAATTACGAATATATCTTTCCAAAACCCAAATATACTGGTAAAAATAAATTTCATGTATCTTTTCATTAAACTTCAAATCAAATCTAATATAAGGAAGCGTCATCTCAAAAATATTATTCTCCATCAAAGAAGTAGTACAAAAACATAATTAGTAAAAAAATGAAAACAAATTAGACCCAAATTCTAAAAGAAAATAAGTTAGTGTGAAATTACGAGAGTAATTCTCTGTTATGGTATGAAATTTAAACGAAAACAAAGTTTAAAATCACAGATATTTAAAAAAGGTGTTTTGGAGTTACAATGATACACATTCAACTATA
Source organism: Parasteatoda tepidariorum (assembly GCF_043381705.1). NCBI lineage: Eukaryota > Metazoa > Arthropoda > Arachnida > Araneae > Theridiidae > Parasteatoda > Parasteatoda tepidariorum. Next base: position 27,519,981 of record NC_092208.1, on the reverse strand, counting down.
ATATTTTGGCTTTTTAAACTTAACATTTATCTTATTGGTATACTGCGTTACCTGTGTCTTATTTTAGTAATCTTTGTTTTTATCCTTCCTGTATTTTATCCTACTGATGAAAGTGCGCCATTCTGACAACAAAACAGGCATAATTTTAAAGAAAACTTTTATCATTTGTAATTTTGGATAACAGTCAACATGTTTGAAGCGTACAAAAGCAGGCACCCATTTTCAAGACTTGCCATACGTGAATGAGAAGAAACGAAAGTGATTTGAAATATAAAACAAAAAGTTGCTGACGAAAATTGAAAAATATAAGGGTGAGAAATGAAACTAATAAACCCACGGTAGCCGAGAGAGAAAAATTATGAAAAATTGAACAGATTAATTTATGTCATTGGGACCTAGAAACGGGTGTAGAATTTTAATAAAATTTCTTCAATTTGAGATTTTAAATAATGCTTTTATTGCCTGATAAAAAACTTCATTCGCTTCAAAAATATATAGATAGGAAATATCAGTCGACAAGTTTGAAACTCTCAAAAACAGTCGCCTGATTTCAAGAATTGTAAGACGCGAATGCGGTGAAAAAGTAATTTAAAATATAAAATGAAAAGTTGCCAACGAAAAATGAAAAGGAAAAATATAGATGAGAAACGAAACTAGAAAACCCACAGTAGCCGAGAGAAAAAAAATTATGAAAAACATAATGAGAGAAAACCCCAGTATACAAGAGAAGTAAATCAGGGTAAAATGCATTTCCACCTGCTATTGAGAGGTGGTGAGGAACTATTATAGTTAAGAAGGGAATCAGCATTCACAAAAATAAAATTAAGATTCCAGGGCATCAAGGGGAGATTTCTTGCATTTCTGGGGACTATTTATTTCTCATTTCAATTTACTATCAGTTAATGTTTCTTTTATCTCAAAAGGGTAAGAGAAATTAATTTTCCAATAGGAAATGCTATGTCAACGTATAGCTTCAAATTTTGATTTTTCCAGAACTGTCGGATGATTTATTATCATCGATATTTATCTTATTGAGACCTACTCTTGGAATTCTCTCCCTTCTTCCATTGTCTACTTTTCAACCCCAGATCTTTTTGGCATTCATTCACCCTTAATGTCAGACTATGGCTGCTTAATGCAATAATCAATAAGAACTATTGGTAAAAACGAAGGGAAAGTTTAATGAGCTATCAGGCGTAAATGTCTTTCGGAAAATTCCCTAAAACTATATTCTACTTTTTCTATTTAATTATAAAAGTGTGAAGTTAAAGTTAGTTTTTCAAAAGTTGAAGTCTTTTCCTTTTTCGCATGAAAATTTCGTTAGTAGGTCTTGTGAATAATTGAAATATGGTAAATATAAATCTTACACTGTAAGTACCTAAATTCTTCGTATATTGTAGGCTTTAAATTGATAGAATTGCCATGGCAATTGTAAATTCTTCAATTGTGCAAATAAAAATTTAAAAAAAATGTAACTACTGCTGAATAATATCCTGACGGATATAATTTCTTATTTACATTAAATCTGATAAAAGAATGGTCTATTCAACACATTTTTATCGAAAGACGATGCGTTAATGCATGGCCCACAAAAGTAAAAATAAAAGTATTCATCCAGAATAACTTTCGATGTAATGGTCGGATTTTAACGTACTAGGGTTTTATCTGAATGGTTAACTGAAGGATTAACTTGACATGTGGTGATTAAATAGTGCAGGTGATATTTATAATTACGAAATTTGACAAAAAAGCATACTTTTCTCAGATGTATATGCATTTTTTGATTGATTTGAATCCATGACCAACAAAATAAAGGGTACCCGTCATCTGGATTATGTATACTTGTTTGTTTAGGCAGGGAGTATGGGCCCTTTCATGTTATTTTAACTCTTTGCAAGTTCCTATAAATTTCTGTTTCTAAAATTCTGTATTCAACTTATCCCCTTCAAATTTTGAATTTCTTCGTTTTTGAATTACGTAAATAAAATTAGTTTAATAATTCAGAATTAGCGCTAAAAGGGGGGAGTTAAATTTTAACACCAACAACTGATAAAGCTTATATTGATCTGCATCTTATGGGCTGAGCTCTTAGAGCTCCGAATATTTAGTGCATAGTTAGTGTATATTTAAACTTTCATCTAAGTTCTTGTATGAAGAGAGGGAAAAACACGTTTTTAAAGCAAGACAAGTGTTTTTGGACCATTATTAGAAATTAAAGAGGATACTGTAAATATGGATACTTCAAAATACTATCAATATTGTTGTCTGGTTAGATAAAGTATAACACTGAAATAAAAGTTCGTCTTGTCGGTTTTAATTGACAAACTGGTCATAGTCAAGTAAATATAAATCTTCTTTAATGATTCATAAAAAATATAGTTGTGGTCTGTTTTTTGCCAAATAATTTCATTCTTCTTATTAGATTGTTTCGACAAACTACTCTTATAATGTATGTTTTGTATGTTGTTAGTTGTATAATAAAACAATTTATGTTCTCATTAGATTTACATAAATCTGTCAATTGCCTAAAATAACTAAATAACTTAATGATATTTAACCTCCATTCATTTCTGTTCTGCTCGAATTCATAGTTACATTCTGTCTTTGCTGTGTGTATTTTTGATTAACAACCTAGTTTTATTTATGACATATTGTACATTTACATCCAAAATTTATGATTATTGCTTTAGGTGGCATCGTAAAAGTAACTTTACTGATTCTTATGTGTATCCTTTCTTAGTGCAATTATAAATTTTAGAGCGACTGACTAACAAACAAGGCGTTGGCAAGTTTACATCATGTAGTGTCAAAGAATATTTTAGATGTTTTACAACGCTATGAATTTTCCTTGGGTGGGGTGTTATGAAACACTTAGTGAATTCCGCGATGACACCAATTTTAGGTATTCATATACACGAAAAGTTTTTTCAGTGAAGGACTGGAAAATTTAACCATCAACTGTCAAGTCATTTAGTTGCTCACTATATATGCTGGTGATTACTCTTCTTATTTATATATTATTTTGTTCATATATTTAAAATCCTATATTTTATATTGTGTTTCTTTTCTTACTTATGTTCACATTGCATTTTGACAAAACTCAGACTACTATTCCAGGTGATATGAAAATGGTTGTATACTTACATATATTTACATCACTGCCAATTTAATGGCCACGCTTAATTTTTAAATTGGAAATTCCTGTAAAAATCAAGAATTCTGAGAAAAAAAATAGTGTATCTTAGCACCAAAAGTGGTGACAATTGCTTTACACCAAAGTGCAATAAAATACAACATATAACTCTTGGGAGAACTTTTTTCTTCCACCAAGAATTGAACATAGTTCCTGATTTAGTGAAATACCAAGAATGTTTTGGTTGTTCTTAATTGCACTACTTGACGTAAAGTGACTGTCATCACTCTTGTTATTCAATGACGTAAAAATGTATAATTAGAGTAAGATATATGCACACAAGCAAAAATACACTTTATAACAGAGAACTTTTGTTTCTGTAGATGTATATGAGAAAGCAGGGCTACTGTATTTCCAATAAAAAGCAGTGCTCAGCTCCAAAATATAAACTTTATAAAATATATCTGTCTCAACGTTCAAAACAGGTTGACCGGACTGCATAGGGGTCAGGGGACTGGTCTTGCAAGAGAAAGATTCTGGCTTCGAATCCCGGGTAAGGCATGGCGGTTCCATCATTCTCTGTACTATTTGTCCAAACTATGGGAGCATCGTTAGCCCACTTAATATGGTGCCACTGAAAGAGTTGCCGACATATCATATCAGGCCCTGTAAATGCCTGGATTGACGAAATGTTGACACAGGTGGCCATTGGAAATTTAAAAAAAATGTTCGAAACATTCAATCATGTTTATTAGATTCTTTGTTTGAAATAGTGTAAATAACAGATGCAGATTACTTTACTATAGTTAATTTGGGGGTATTTTTTAAAAAACTATTAGAAGTATATTTAATTATTTTGCCCCTTTTCTGCAATCAGCCATTTTAGTCCATATTATATAAGTTAATTCAGTTTTACAATTTATCATTTCATTTAGGCTTTTAAACTTATTATAAAAAATAGAATTCACTTTAAACGCGATGTTCGGAAAAAAATGAAGTGAGACGTTTTAAGAAGCGTAAAATTCTGAGAAAATATAATTTCAACTTTTCATCAGCTTAAAGAATGTCAGATTTTTAAATTAGATTCTATACAGTTATGGAGAAATACATTTTTTTTAATAAATTACAGAGAATTTGATTCTCAATTGAAAATGAATAATCTTTATTAGTTTAAACGTTCAAGAATATAATAATTGTCATTATAACCGCCAATTTTGTGTAAAAACAATTAAAATTTTAACATTCAATTTGCCCTTTAGCGTAAAAATCTGAGCGCATCATAATGCCTGCAAAGTAATTAAGAATCGTAATATCTGGATCCGCAATAAAAAGTATCTAAACTTATTTAACAAACTGTTATTTATACACTCAGAAAAAAAGTATAATCAAAGCTCTCAAAATATGGCAATTTTTACCGTATTTCCCACTTTACGGGATAACCAAAAACTTGGCATTTTTTACTGAAGTGCTCTTGTAATTAGTTGGTAAAATTAATAATAAAATATGAATTTATAATATCTGATAAAAATTGGTATGTGTGTGGAAATTTAGTAACTTTAGCATGATACCTTAGCGCATAGCAAAAATCATTTATTTGGTTAAATTTACTTTTCAGTTTTGTATATGTTAATAAATGTAGGGAAGTAAGAACTAAAGTTAAAAGAAATATCATATATCATATGTATTTTGATTTTATTAACTGTTATGTTTCGTTTTCTTATAACAGACATGATTTTATCTGTAAATATGGTAATTTTACCAGAAAATTTCTTTTTCTCAATGTCGAATGCTTACTCTAAACTGGGTCATTAAAGAGATATGTAACTAAAAAAAATTCTAAGAAATTTTGTCACTAAAACTCATAATTTTAAACATTGTAGCATTTTACAAATTTATAAAAAAAATTTTAAATTTATTATTCATCAAATAATATTTTTATGCATTTTTGAAAGAAAATTCTAAATTTTCTACACATTATTTTTTTTTAAAGAGAATTTGAAATTTTTATTGGTATAAATAACTCAGGTACTAACACTCAAGTTGTCCTTCATTTATAACCGCAATCACCTATATCAGAACACATTTAACAAAGGAACATTTATAGGGTACTTACGCTAAATCCAAGTCATTAGCAGGCAATTTATCAAGATAAATGTTCGCATTATGTGTAACGATATTCTGCCGTTCACATTTTGTGATATGGTTAATGCTATAGAATCAAATCGCTATAATGATTCGACGTTACATTTTCTATAGGTTAACCTATTCTTTCTTTGCAGAACTACTTTAAAATTGTGATAGCATGGAAATAAAGAAAAACATGATCATGTGCTAAGTATCAAAAGGAGTTGGATAATTATTTCATCAAGGAAAACTAAAAATATGCAGTAATGGTATTAAGGAAATATTCATTATTTTGAAAAAATTAACACTTACAATATCTGACTAATTTGTGATATGGTTAATGATATGGAATCAAATCGCTATAATGATTCGACGAGACACTTTCTATATTTTAATCTATTTTTTTCCTTATAGAACTGCTTTAAAATTGTGATAGCACGGAAAAAGAGAACATGCGCTAATTATTATAAGGAATTTGATAATTATTTCATTAATAAAAGCTAAAAATATGCAGCAATGATTTTAGGAAAAATTAGTCAATTAAAAAATTTATAATAAAACTTACAATATCTGACTAGTGCACTAAAGTTTAAAATGACCATTTTGGTCTCTAATGCAACATAATTTAAAATTTTTAAATGCTGATTCTATGTAATCTTCGTTTACACTTTTTTTTGCAACAATGGCGCATTTTTAAATTATTTCAATAAATTTTATATTTTTATAAATCTTTAGAATTTTGCAAAAATAAATCAATATTATTTTTTTACCTTTTCGTTATGTTTTATTTGAGTATGGAACTTTGCCTCTCAATTAAAGCCATCACTAATATTTCTCATTTATATAAACTAACCCTAATGAATATGTGTATGTGTGTTTTCTGAACTAATCTATAGAAAATTTAGTGCATGCACCTGCAAAGATACAGCGGACCTAACTATTTACTTCAAAACTCCCTTCGATCACCGATTCTCACTCTATATCCCCCAAAACGAGTTTTCTCTAAGGTTTAACAACAAAAAAAAGATAAAACATTTTTTAATAGGACTGGTGTGCTGACTTGTAGCTCTAAGCAATCAAAATTTAAATTTATCGCACGGAATTATAAAATATTAATCTTCCGACATTGCGTCATTTATTAGGTTATTACAAGTAAAATCAATCTTAATATTTCCGCTACGTATGGCAACTCCAAATTCCTATTTTTAAAGGAATATAACACAACTCGTTTCTTAGATTGATACTTATATTTTTAAGTCGCTTTTCTATTAACTCAATTAGTGAGAACACAGGGAGAACTACTGAGATAAAACTGAAGTTATTTATTAAGACATGGAAACATTATGGTAAATTCTGGATGTCACATTTTGAATGATGCTGTGGGAAATCATTCATAGACTATGTCAACCTTCATCTATCAAAAGGTACCTCTGGTGATAGAATCGAGTTAACATGTCTTATATACTAATGAATTGATATTTAATATTTGTAGTGGTAGTTACGCCACGATGCTATATGTATAGATAATCATTCTCTTAGAGATTTGAACATCGACATCAAATCATGGCGATTCTAATTGCATGAAAACCGAGCAGAAAGTAAAACAATTAATAAAAATTAAAGGTTGTATAATAGCTCTAATGAATATGCAGGAGGGTGATATTAGGTTACTTATTCGATAGTAGTTTAGAGCGCCATAATATTAATTTAAGAAATACAAAGACTTTAGGAAGTATATATTGCGATTAAATACACATTTTTGTCGTAAGTGTGTACAACACTTTAACAAGATAATTAATAAAACTACGGCAGTTTTTTTCTTTTTTTTTACATTGGCACTATATTACTTTGTTATAACTGGAAATTGAATATTCTTCCATATCATCGGTTCTGATTATGCCGGTGGCATTCAAAAGTTTACTAGTCCTATACCTATTAAAATACATAAAATTAGTAGCATAAAATATTTTACTTCACTGAACTTAATCGTTTCTTCAATACTCGAACAAGACCAAAACTTTTTTCCTACTTCGATCCAATTGTAAGTTTTATTTATAGAAATAAGAAACACACCCGACTAATCTTTGTTTCGGTTTAGTACTTAGTGAAAGAGATAAGTTCTTAATCCCTTCTTACTGATACTTATTTCCTCTATCTGATGAAAACTTATATTTCCACAAAAACATTTTTCGATTTTATATAAAAACGTTTCACATTCAAAAACTCAAATTTGAAAAAAATATGCACTCGCATTTAAATTTATGTATCATAAGCTATTTAAACAAAATTTTTAAAAAACAATATTTCAAATTTTTCATTTGCAAGAGTATTTTGTAGTTCAATTGATTTTAGACATTTTAATATGTTAAGGAGTGTGTATTGAAATGTTTTTTAATAATGGTGAATGTAACTAGGTCTTTGCACCTTGCCGACTCTTATCTGAAATATTTATCCATATGTTAAAATTGATATTTATAAAATAAAGTTTATATCAAAATATCAATGACTCTTAAGANTATCAGGTGCGATTTTACTCAAAAACAGTTGCAAGTCGCCGCGTTTTATAATTTGCAAATGATTTCTCTGTTTAGTAAGCAGCGTTGTCACAGCGCTAAATCCACGTTCACACAAATATGACGAAAGGAATGCTATCAAAAATCGTTCAACGATAGACCACAATCCAGGGTACAACTGCGGAATTGACTTTTGTAGCCAAAATTGTTGGTAGCTATTTTTGTATTTGATTTTTATTTCCTCTTTCGTTGTCAGTTCTATAAGTTCTTCTTCCAACTGGGGTGATATTGCTATGTTGACATTTGAAAAAGGATCTAACACCCAGTCTGGTATTTTCAATTTCAAAATGTCCTGGAATCTTTCAATGAAATCACTGTGAAGATTTTCCAAATGTTGGCAGTAGACGAGCAAGTCGTCGTTGTTGCAGGATACTGATAAATTGGGAATATTATGGAACTATCACGCCTGCCGATATTCTTTTTGTGTAAGAGCAGCTTGGCTACGAAAGCAGCGACGAAATTTTTTGCTTTTATTAAGTTCAAGTCATCGCCTTGAAGTTGGAGATTCATATCATTAAGCAATGCATAAAGGTCTGTCAGGTATGCGATATCATTCGTTGATCTCATGAGGTTTTCGCGCAATTCTGTGTCTTTGTTTTCCAAGAACTCTATGACAGAGTCAAACAGATTGTAGAAACGAGTCAGACAATTTCCTTTTGATAGCCAACGCACTTCTGTGTGAAAGATCAATCTGTTGAAATCTTCAACATTATCAACACAAAGCTGATTAAATAATCTGTCATTTAAAGAGTTGTTTCGGATTCTATTGACTGCTCTGATGACATGTTGCGATGATTGAAATAGTCATTCACTTAAATTTCTAGCAACTAAATGCTGTCGATGTATAACGCAATGTATACACAAGTACATCAGAAATTTTCTTTTTTAAGTACGATATGAAGATTTTTTGACACCCCGTCATAGCTGGAGCACCATCTGTAGCAGCTGATATAATATTCTTCAACGGAATTCCTTTTTCATCACAAAACTTTTCCAGTGTTTTAAATACGGTTTCTCCTTTCGTGTCTGTCTCTAAATTTCTAGCAAATAAAAGTCCTTGACATATTTTTTCATCTTTAATAAATCTCACGTAAGACAACAAAAATGCTTCATTAGTTGGTAAAGTGGACTCATCCAACTCATCCAACTGCACAATGACTTTTGAATGTTTTCAGCCATTTCATCAATTCGTCTTTGGACAGAACTATTGCTCTAAGGAATTTTTCGAATTATATCTGCCGCCGGTTTATGGAGCACAGTAGTTATAACTTCTTTTATCGCCGACAAAATTAAAGTTTCTCCGATGGCGTGTGGTTTACCTGTTAGAGCAATTAACAGAGAGATATTGTATGAAGCTCGAAGTCCGTCATCGTCTTGCTTAGCGGCCATCGAAAGAAGTTTCGATACACTTGGCTGAACATTATGCTTCTTTTCTAGATCTTGAAAATAGGCTACATTTTTGTTCTTCTTATCCGGATGCATTTTATTCAAATGATCTTGAAGGCTTCATCGCTTCGTTTGAAAATGTTTTTGAACAAAGAAGGCACAAAGGCAAAGATGGGTTTGTCGAATTTTCTATGAATCCATACTTAATATATTCTACACTGTATTGCCGTTTCTTCTTTCTTGCTTCCGACATGACTTTGCTTTCAAAAATAAGTAAATAAAGCGTTAAACTTAAATACTTGTTTAAAGATAGCTCGTGAAACCACAAATGAAAATATAGGAAAAATTACGAGCTTTTATATTCACCTTATCCGTAGACGGAGCTTATTTTCGCTTGCAGACGAATTGATCCACATGAACTTCCGGAGCAACCGGAACTTGTTTCTTTTCTAATGTTTTCACATAGGCAGTTCAACTATCGTAAACAAACATAATAAGTTTTAATACGAAATATTAATTTATAAGAAAAATACATTGCTATTTTATTGTACTATTATTGTACTAATTTATTAGAACGAAACTATTTTTGTTGAATACCTTTCTGATTAATATAAGATAAGATTCTCATCATAAGATAATTAAAATTTTATATTTCGACTAGTAAATAATAATACTAACAATAATAACTTATTTTACTATGGAAAATAAATTAATATCATTTCGTATTATAGATAAATATGGGTAATTTTTCATAGAATTTAAGTTTATAATCTAGAACTGGTTCAAGTAAAAACCGCCGCCTAAGCCAGCGTTTTTATTATTTGTAATATTTAATATTTATAATATATAGAAATAGTAAACGATGTTTACAATAAGTGAACTGTTTAGGCTTACTATACTATTTGACACAGGACGGAAATGGGTTAATTATAAAAAAAAATTTCTAACACAACTTTTTGAGCAATAATTATATACGTATTTCCATTTCATATAAAAATGATGATTCTTACATCAGTAATTTCGTATAAAATGCTAGAAAAATGCTGTAAAATGCCCTTATGTTAAAAACAAGAAAGAAAGTAAAGAAAACTTCAATTTATGTTAGTTTACGTATGTATAATATTTTAAAACTCTGCTTGGTAGTTCTTTTCCTAATGTTTTAAATAATTTCTGGTGCAATGTAATTAAGGTAAAATTGCTCTAATTTTTTAACTACCATCGATCATGTTCCTTTATCTATCCGCAGAAACTTGTTACAACTTGATTGCGTTCGGTGTGCGGGCTATGCTACGAAATCTATGTTAAGTATTTTAAGTTTTTATAACATCATACAGGGTAGAAATATAAACTAATTATTCGTTATTGTGTAGTAGGTGGGTTTCAATTTTAGTGAAATTTAAAATATTATATAAAGTAAATGAAATTGCAAATTATACATCGCCCCCCTAACCCACATCAACGCCCCCATTTTTTCTGGGCCCCTTAACGCCCCTATGGGGGAGCTATAGCCCACTTTGAGAAAGACTGCTCTAAACAATCAAAAATTAGTTTTATCACACGAAATTATAAACTATTAATCATCCGACATTGTGTCCTTTGTTAGGTTATTACAAGTAAAATCAATCTTAATATTTCCGCTACGTATGGCAACACCAAATTCCTATTTTTAAAGGAATATAACACAACTTGTTTTTTAGATTGATACTCACAACTTGTTTTTTAGATTGATACTTATATTTTTAAATCGCTTTTCTATTGACTCAATTAGTAAAAACACAGTGAGAACTTATGAGATAAAACTGAAGTTATTTATTAATGCATGGAAAAATTATGGTAAATTCTGTATGTCACATTTTGAATGATGCTATATGTACAGATAATCTTTCTCTTAGAGATTTGAACTTCTACATCAAATCATGGCAATTCTAATTGTATGAAAACTGAGTAGAAATTAACACAATTAATAAAAAATAAAGGTTGTATAATAGCTCTAATGAATATACAGGATGGTGATATTACGTTACTTATTCGATCATAGTTTAGAGAGCCATAATATGAATTTAAGAAATACAAAGACTTTAAGTAGTATATTTTGCGATTAAATACACATTTTTGTCGCAAGTATGTACATAACTTATTGTTAATAAATAGTTAATAAAAGCACAGCAGTTTTTTTTCACATTGACACTATATTACCGTCATGTGGGGCTACTTTGTGCAGGATTTCGCAGTTTTTGAACTTTGACATGTAAAAAAAGTATGTTAATTCAAACTTTAGTAAAATTTATCGATATTATATTCATAACTGGACTCAGACGAGTGAATTTGATCAATATTGGCAATATTTGTATGCAATATTTACAAATAATAAGTCAAAACATACCTTGCACAAAGTAGCCCCCAAGTGGGGCTACTTTGTGCAGCGATAGGAATTCAGTTTAATAATCATGTTTTTAGTAAAATGTTGATATAAAATTGCTAAAAAAGTTAATTGTTGACATTTTTATTAAGAAAAACATCAAGATATGTAAAGATATTAGTTTGAAATTAATTTTCAGCGTTAAAAAATAATTTTTTATAAAGAATTTTCTCTTAAAAAGAGTGTTTATTTCAAAACATTTGAGTTTAAACAAAAGGAAACCATATACATTTTTGAACATTGAAATGAATGAAATTTCAAAAATAATAATTATTACATATTCATTAATAATATTGATAAATTTGAACATAACATGGTTGAATGAACATGACAGGACTTGCTCTTCAGTTTCTGTCAAAATCACCTGATGTCCCATAAAATATATTTTTATGTATTAAATCGTTTGATTAATTCATTAAAAAAATCTTTGTACCAGAATAATAATAGTTTACCAGCACGTTTCACGTGTTTCTTGTGAATTTTATTAGAGATGGTATTTCTATGGATTTTCTACTTGCGAGAAACTTCTGCAATCGATATACCACCAGCAACTGCTTGCAAACATTGTTGCAGCTTTTCTAAAGTGTAACCACGGTAGTTTCTCGTTCCAGATATTTTTTTATATATAACGTCTGACAACTTTTCTGTCGAAAAAAAAACGAATGAAACTTTGCACAAAGTAGCCCCAAAGTGCATTTTTTTTTCATTTTCCGCTTATTTGTTATTAATTTTCAAATTTTTTTTAACGCTAACATGATATAATTGTTTATTAATATATAAATAAAATATTTTGCTCTTACGACAATTGTTTTATCAAAGTTTTTGCATTTCACAGCTAAAGTTCTCACGTACACTTTTCGACGTCCGACGTTCTCGGAAAGTTGTTGACATTGGATAAACAAAACACACTCTGAGATTCAAAATTCGAAAAAAAAAAATTGTAGTAATAGAAGAGACTTCTATCTTCAAATTCCACACAATTTTAGCGGGAAAAAACATAATACTAAATAGCAGCACTTGAAAAGTGTCAAATTCGAATTTGCACAAAGTAGCCCCCGCTGCACCTAGTAGCTCCACATGACGGTACTTTGTAATAACAGGAAATTGAATATTCTTTCGTATCATCGGTTCTAATTATGCCGGTGGCATTCAAAAGTTTACTAGTCTTATACCTAAGCTATTAAAATACATAAAAGTAGTAGCGTAAAATATTTTACTTCACTGAACTTAATCGTTTCTTTAATACTCGAACAAGACCAAAACTTTTTTCCTACTTCGATCCAATTGTAAGTTTTATTTATAGAAATAAGAAACACACCCGACTAATCTTTGTTTCGGTTTAGTACTTAGTGAAAGAGATAAGTTCTTAATCCCTTCTTACTGATACTTATTTCCTCTATCTGATGAAAACTTATATTTCCACAAAAACATTTTTCGATTTTATATAAAAACGTTTCACATTCAAAAACTCAAATTTGAAAAAAATATGCACTCGCATTTAAATTTATGTATCATAAGCTATTTAAACAAAATTTTTAAAAAACAATATTTCAAATTTTTCATTTGCAAGAGTATTTTGTAGTTCAATTGATTTTAGACATTTTAATATGTTAAGGAGTGTGTATTGAAATGTTTTTTAATAATGGTGAATGTAACTAGGTCTTTGCACCTTGCCGACTCTTATCTGAAATATTTATCCATATGTTAAAATTGATATTTATAAAATAAAGTTTATATCAAAATATCAATGACTCTTAAGAATTTTTTTTAATTATTAAGAAGCATAAGAGGCATTACCATGTTCCTACGAATTGATAAAGAGTATAAATTACTTTAACTACTTAAATTTGAATTAAATAATATTAGTAGGAAACTATTTTTTCAATAGTTTTAAATATACTACGAATCATGATTAATTACTGTACACACACAATACTGCACTTTAAGAAGTTTCAATAATTCTTTAACCAATATTTGGCGAAAAATTCGTCATTGCACCAAAGTTTTAGTAAATGAAACATTATTTTCCTTTGATTACAATGAAAATTGGTAAGTATGATCGAGGAATAACTCCGGAATGCTATTGATTATACCAAAATTTGGAAGACACAAAATTTTGACGTTGCATAATTCCTTTTACTGCGCCATCCTCTCGGGGTGGATGAGCAACTATTGCAGGTTGTTTCAAATATTAGTATCAACTTTAGATCAGTTAATACTTTATTTTAAATGCACTAATGAAAAATATTTTCCTTTTTTGCTGAGTTTTCAAAATTGGTTGATGATGTAATGTGGATGACAGTAGATTTTGGTGATAAATACCAATTTATAGGGCAATCTCGCTTAGCATTTGGATGTTTCAAAAATATTTAACAATGCTGAAACCTTCCTCCACTTTTAGGTGTTTTCATAACACCTATTTTTGATGCAAACTCTCTCCCGATTTTTTGAGTTAATGAAAATACAAAAATATAGTAACATTGAACTTTATGTTACGTATCCAGCAAATGAATACCAACTTTTAGTCCAACGCAGTTTTGAATATTTAACAACGTAGTATAATAAGGAGCCATGGGATAAAGTTTTTTAGGAGAGAAAGGAATGATTTTGTCCTTTAAAAATATATATATGTAGCTAATAAAGCAATTTTCGATAATGAATACAATGTTCCAAAAATGTCATGTTTAATAGGTTTGTAATCTTGTTTTAAAAGTATTTTCTAATGACGCGAAATGATATGCAGCAATTGGTAAATAAATTTCCTTCCAATTCTCAGAAAAACAATCGCCTTTTACAGACTATTATTTAGAAAGTAAGGAAATGACAGTTTTGAAATAAAACGTTCAAGGAAATGTAGAGTTTTATTAAGAAAAATGTTCTTACGCACCCAAGTGGAAGAGGGAATTTATTCTGTTATGTAAACAAATCTGAGATTTGAAAGAAGCATTTTCAGACCAAGGAAACGAAAGGAATAAAAAGTATGTTGGTCATTTTGTAGGTTAAAAAATGATATGCTTTTTTGCAAAAAGTGTGTTTCCTCTTTCAGTACTACTTAGTTTAACACTTTTATCAACTCTTGCTAAATAATAAATCTAATATCTTAAAAAAAATTTCTTATGGTAAGAACTTTAAATCAATGTATATAGTAACAAAGATTATGTCTAGTTTTTTCTTAAGTGAATACGGCACATTCACTCATAATAAATACTTTAAATCAGTGTATATGGTAACAAAGATTACGTTTAGTTTTTTCTTAAGTGAATATGGCACATTATTACAGGCAAAATGCAGATGTATTATTGTTTCAAACTATTTACTATTTCTGTCTTAATTTGGTTTACTTTAAAACGAAAAGAATTATGTATATTAAAGATTACAAACAAGATGCATTGCATTTTGAAAGTAAAGTTAAAACATTAATTTGACAGAGAAGAAATATTTTTAAAAAAAATTGAAAGTCTTAGTTTAGCTTTCAATTAAAAATTAGATCTCCAGAGTTTTCTCACTATCATATTTTTTAAGATTATATATATTTAGTTGACCAGTGCTCCCCCTAAGCTAAAGACCTCTAAACGAATATTTGAAAACTCTTTGTTTTACCTTTCTAATTTAATACTCTTTAAAAATTCCTGCCTGTGATTCTCTTACAGAAATAACTTAATTGAAGAGGTAAAAAGTTGAGGTTTAGATTTTTTTCTGAT
>NC_092208.1:27494228-27504630 GCF_043381705.1 Parasteatoda tepidariorum | reverse complement strand
TATGTCCACACCATAGCTCCTATAACTTCACAATGCTCTGCGCAATGCAGGTATTTATTGTGCAAATTATAATATGAAAATGCTACAAAAATTTACTATTAGAGAAATAATTTTAATTACAGTCTTTTTTCAAAAATATTAATAGCACACATATCTATTTGAAAAGTTTCTACTCAAGGAAAAGATTTTAAATTTGCTACTATGGTTAGTATTTTTGTGTTCATGTAAAATAATTTTTCAGGTATTTTATTACATCAGTCACTTTAAAGAGCATTCTCTGTAAAACGTTAAATCTCTATTCAAAACGTAATTAAATCGCAATTTCACATTAAAATTGAAACAATGCATCTTGTAGTAAAAAAATAAACATTAAAACGCTTGTTTATTTTAAATAAATAAAACATTTTTAGAACGTTTATTAGTTTTTTCAAGAAAATGCAATACACCATTGCACTTTAATGAAATGTAGAAACAAAGAAATTTAAAAGTAAGTCGTTAAAGAAAAGAGGAAATGTGAAAGACAAGAATATTCGAAATCGGAAAGAAATTCGCAAGGAACGTCTGATTTAATGATTTTCAATTCTTTCGTAAATTACCTTGTGTGTACTGGGACCCATAAAATAATGTCGAATTTGAAATTTGTCGATTATGTATTTACATATTTTACTTCAGAGAAGAAAAAAAGGATAAAATAAAGATTTGGGAGTAAAGAGAGAAAGGGTGAAATGATTTTCTGTATTCGAAAAAACCCTTGGGTTGCTTTTATGTCAGGTTGACTGATAATGTTCCAAATGCAAGAAATTGCAAGTTTACTGATTTAAATATTTTCTGTATTTTATTTCTAAAACAGAGGCTCGTAAAAGGATTGAATTTATTGAAACTTCCAAATTTTTGTCATTAAAATTAATCTTAATTCATAGATTAATTCTATTCAATTCTTGTCATTAAAATACCTTTTTATTCCCAGTAGTTAAATGTAATTAAATTTTCCGATTATATATTCTGTATACTTTAATTAATTACAATAATTTAAGAAGTTAATTTCTTTTAACCCTTTGACATAGGACTTTTATTAAAACATATTTTTAACATTTTTTAATATTATTTTGCATTAGCTTAGGTAAAAATAAGTGAAAAATACTATATTATGGTTATGAAAAATACTAATTTATAGTTATGAAATACAACAAGAAATACCGGTGTCTTTTACTACTTTAAAAGAAAACTGTTCTAAACACGTTCACTTCCAAACAATAATTTTTCAAATATGCACTTATTTGCTGTAATTTAGGTCTAAGATAAACAGTTAACTGTTATTAAAATTTATTTTATTTACAATATCAGTTATTGATTATTTTTTGAATATGAATAAAACAATTTCGAACAACTTAGGATTTTTTTTCATCAAATTTTTATAACTTCCATAATCCAACTGATTTTTCTAGTAACTATTTAACTGCTTTTACAAAAATATATCTTTGCTTGTAATTAGAGTATCTCGAAAAAGTATATAAAAGGCATACCGGTGTCTCATCTGTATCAAAAGATTAATTTACTATAATTTAGGAAAGATAGAGAGTTCTCCAATCTCTGCAAACATTTTACATTTCCTTAATGTTTGCATAGATCACATCCTTAATGTTTCTATAAAAATATAAATGTTTATAATCTAAGAAAAAATCGGAGAACAATAATTTCAAAATTCTAGGAATTATAAATAAAATTGAATTTCTTGACAATATTCAATTCCTTTTTTAGTAATTATTCCTGATGTTTAGTTCTAATAAAACTATTTGATAATCTCTCAGTATGTTTGGATTGGAAAACAAATCAGCTAGTCACATAGAATTAAGATTAAGCTCGCTTGGGACTCGTAGAGAACAAATCTAATTAACCGGAAAGTCTTATCGGTGTTATTAGGAAACAAGCAATCGTAACGAAAAGAGCGAATCTACTTGTCAACTGAGAATGAAAATCCCTAATGTTTTGTACTAAATGACACTTACGTTTAAAGTCCTGTTTCAAATTTAATTTATGGTGATGATTTTCTTCATTGATTAAGACATTTAAGAATGTTTTTAAATAAATTTACTTGTTGAATATTTTGATCTTAACGGTAAGGGATACACTTCAGGTGATAAGAAAAATAGTTTGTTACGTTTTTTAGATTTTTGATATGTCTCTGAACTAGATAAACAAAATATTATAAAAATATAATTGGTGTTATTAAGAAACAAGCAATCGTAACAAGAAGAGAGAATCTATTATGTCTCTACTGACGAGGAAAATCTCCGATGTTTTGTACTGAATGAACTCTGTCCTGCAAAGTCCTGTTTGAAATTCAATTTATGGTGATGATTTTCTTCATTGATTAAGACATTTAAGAATGTTTTTAAATAAGTTTACTTGCTGAATATTTTGATCTTCCCGGTAAGGAATGCTCTTCAGGTGATATGAAATATAATTTGTTGCGTGTTTTTAGTTATATGATATGCCTCTGAACGGGAAAAACAAAATATTATAAAAATATAATTGGTGTCATTAAGAAACAAGCAATCGTAACAAAAGAGCGAATCTATTATGTGTCTACTGACGATAAAAATCCCGATGTTTTGTACTAAAAGACATGTTTAAAGTCCTATTTGAAATTCAATTTATGGTGATGATTTTCTTCATTGATTAAGACATTTAAGAATGTTGTTAAATAAGTTTACTTGTTGAATAATTTGATCTTCACAGTAAGGAATACTCTTCAGGTGATAAGAAATATAGTTTGCTGCGTTTTTTGAATATATGATATGTCTCTGAGCAGGATAAAAAAATATTATAGAAATATTTATTTTTTAATGTGGCTAGTCCCATGGCTAATGTCCCATTGGCTAGGAGTGCCAGAACTGCTACTCTCTTCTCGGCCACGGCGGTAGAGCAGAGTCGCCCATATTATAAAAATATAATCGGTGTTATTAGGAAACAAGCAATCGTAATAAAAAGAGCGAATCTATTATGTGTCTCCTGAGGTTAAGAATCCCAGATGTTTTGTGCTAAAGGACACTTACGATCAAAAAATTTAAAATTTTAATAAGCTTTATTTAATGACAATGAATATAATTATGTTTGTATTTAATATTTATTAATGATTTTTCTTCTTAAAGAAAGTTTACATGGGGAATGCAATTTGAATTATTCATAATTGAAGCCTACAATTAAGATTCTAAAATCTATCAAGGAAAAGGGGAGAGAAATATATTTTTTACAAAAAACTAACTGCATTAAATAAAAGTTAATCATTACATTATGTAAATTTCATTTCATTTTTAATCAATTTGTAAGATATTATATGATATTTAATAGATAGTTAACTTTGATTCTTAAGTAATTTTACTTTTTTATTTAATTTTTAAGGCAAGTTAGTGATTGAGAAACCAAATAAAATCAAACTATGCAGCTAATTCATACTACCTTAACTTTATGTTATTTAATATGACTACTTAGGCTCGGTAATATTTTTAAATCATCGCTAAAAGTTGATCGCAAATGTATAACGCCTTTTTCTCTTCTTCTTTTATATGTTTTTTTTTTTTTATCTTTTATTTTTAGTATTTGTTTTGCTTTTTCTTGATTAAATTATGCTGATAAATCGAAATTACTTTTTGATGTTTCTTTAACCATTGTACTGATATATTTTGCTTTGTCTATGTTAACCTCTTTAGTCAGAATATTTTTATACACTGCTAAAATTTTCTTTCTAAAATTATGGTAAAATAACCGAAAGCAGTCTGTCCGTCTAATTAACCGTAAAGTTTACGGTAAAAATATTTTTGCCCTAACGGCTTTGAAATCGTTTACAACTAATAAGACCATAAATACAAAACTAAACGTTTTTTTTAAACTATTTATGATTAGCTTGATGCTAAAATCGTGAAAAAGAGATTTAGCTGGAAATTTGATCTAGGCTTTCTGCTAGGTAATGGTCATTGGAGCGGGATGGACACAAGTTGGGAGCGCCGGACACTGGAAACTCTTTATGAGGAAAAATATGAAAGAAATATAGTGACGTCAACGCTGGGATTCGAACCCCTGTTCTGTCGGTCTTTAGAATGACAGATTAGCCCTCTGAGATAATGCACACATAACATGTACACAGCTGCAAGGAACTAAGTGGCTTTATAAGGTGGGTTTAGTTGGTGCGATAAAATTCTGGTTGTTTAACCGTATTCCGTGAAGCCATTAATAGATGGGTTTTTTTCACAGCTAACAGTTTGAATACCATCATATTTATGGTTTTTTGACTGTTTTACTTGTATATGATAAAATAACAATTGCATGGTGTAATAGCATTTATATAATTTGTGTTTTAACCATTTTTTTTCCATGAAATTTCTAATAGTGTAGCTTCAAGATATTATCTTCATTAAAAATAAGTCTTAAAATTTCAATGTGTCTCCTTCAGTCATAATGTGCAATATAAATTCAAGATGACCCCTTTTATGAAACAATAAAGTCCTGATCCCCCAATAAAACCAAAATAGTATGAGTAAAAGTCCACAGCGCTGAAATACCTGAATGAAGACGTAAGAATAGTTATATACCATGCATGTCACTAGTATCCACGCATGACTCTGGGTTTGTCTAGGGATTATTAGTTACGACCAGGGGTTTGCTTGAAAGATGGTTCAAATAACTAGGGAAAATTTATGCAATACATACTATCTTATAAATTTCGCTTTTATTAATTAATACTTCATATAGAATGCTGCGCCATCTTTGTCTTTGATTCGTGATTTCTGATGATCTATTTATTATTTAATATTTGATAATATAAATCTGTTCTCTGAAACATTTAGCAATGGACTGAAAAAATAACTTTAGGATTTTGTTTATTGAAAAAGAATTTCTTTGTTGCAAACATTTTTATTCTATTTTATATCCATTTGTTTAAAACGTAGTATCAAGCAATGTAAGAAAACAAATGCTAAACTTAATGGATCTACAGACCTTTATAAAATAGATAAACGCGATATACTGGACGGATAAGATATATGCTTCAGTATTGTCCATTTATTACTTTCAGTGTCCTTTTTTGGAACAATGACTAAAAATGCATTGGACTTGCAAGTATGTGGCGTAGATGCAAAAAAAATCTACATTTGTGCAGAAAAAGATTTAAGAATGGAAAAAATGATAAAGTGATTCTTTCTCAACACGTTCCCCACTTGTTCGTTTTATATTCTATGTATCATTCCTATATCCATAGATTTTTTGAGAATGGGATTTTACACTGTTTACATAGTATGCAAAATAAATTTTTACAATATGCAGTATAATTATCTAAGCAAATTACTAAAATATTGCATTTCTTGATTCTCAACATTTGAAACTTATTACGCGAACTTGAAAATAATAGATATCGATACGATAAACCTTCGTTATTTCATTTTTATAACAGACCTAGTCCTCNCTTTAAAACCCTCTTGTTACACTCAATTTGCGCTTTTGTTTACATCTTTTGTTTTCATATTTTGTAATCTGGCAATCTTTCTGCGAAAACATTTTTAAATCATTCTTGAAAAATTTTCTGTCCGTGTAAGTTGATCTGATTTTGCTACTAGCTTTATAGCCCCCTTTTATTGTTTTTTATTTTTTATTTTTTTTTTATTTTCTGTATTTACATGTTATTTTTACTTTTTGCAATCTATTTTATTTGTTGTGTGTGTGTGTGTGTGTGTGTGTGTGCGTGTGTGTGTGTGTGTGTGTGTGTGTGTGTGTGTGTGTGTGTGTGCGTGCGTGCGTGTGTGCGTGCGTGCGTGTGTGTGTGCAATAAGTTTCAATATTGCGCATAAGCTGATAAGCTGCAAGTAAGCAGAACTCATTAGATAAGTTCAAAATGAAGATAAAACAAAGAAAAATTATAGACATATGAAAAAGGGGGGGGGGGAATAATAAGTAAAAAAATAACAAACAACAGTTAAGAAAAAAAAAGTATTAAATTTTATTTAAAAAAACCGGAAAAAAAGACATAATCTTTTCATCAGCCCACACAATTATATCCACAAAAAAGAGTGAATGAAATGAGCAGAATTAAAAGAATATGTAGTAATATTTATTTGTCCAAAAGTCAAATCGATAAACTCTTTCAGAATTTAATGTAAAAGAAATATATATATATATATATATATAGATATAGATAGATAGATATGATGGAAAACAACTCGTTTTCTAGACAAAAATACTTACTAAAGCATCAAATTACTATTATGACCATCCTCCCCTGAGGCACGTTGCAGGTTGTTCTAAAAATAAGGAGCACAAGGATTATCTTCGGAACTGATCACAAATTAAACTAGTTGATCTGATTTAATATCAGTAATCACACCTACAATTTAACATAATATTTCTATGATAATATTTTCCATCGATGATATTCTATATAGATTCAGTAGTTATTCTTTCCTATCCTTCCTATCTATATTCTATATCTGTATTCTATCTATGGAAAATTTTCTATACTTCCTATAACAATTTTTCTAGGACAATATTACTATGCAATATTAAATGCTTTATAACCTCATCGTTTGCATCTGAAACATATGTAAGCTTCTTGGTAGTTCTAGTATTGTGTACTATAGCTGCAATCACATGTCCATCTTTCTCCAACAACGCCATTAAACAGAAGGGAAAAAAAAAGGTTTAGTTTATTTTTAACGTGATATAAAGCATATTGTAATAACTTAAGACAAATAGTAACCGTCCTACCCCCAAAGGAGTTTGCGGATAAGGGTTTCACCCGTTGTCACGTGAACTAAACACTACAAAACTGCAGAAAAGTAAAATCAAAACTAAAAAGATTGATACACATAGGAAAAACCCCAAAATCAAAAAAATAAATAAAATAAAAAATTAAAAGTGCTTAAAACATCAAAGTGAATGAAATCAACCAACAATAAAAGTGTTGAAAATACAAGAAAAAACATATAATAACTTGATATATAAAACATATAATAATATTAATAACTTAAACATTAACTAAAAAGAAGTGCAAGAAGATGTTTCACTAACCTAAGAAAGTCCTCAAGTAATAGAAAACTATAGAATTAAATACTCGGTGAAAGATTATTTCTTCTCAAATTAAATTTTTAAAAACGCTGACGTCAACAAGCAAAGAGAAAACACTGTCTTTTATCCGTCTCCAAATGACTTGGTGACATTCTGCAACTAAATTCGTAAGATTTCTGATAAATTGTAGCAGCAATTCCATTTCGTTTCGTTCGTTCGTTTTGTTTTAATACACATTTTCTTTTTTCAATTCATGGCATTTGTGGAAAAAATGGGCATTATCTGTGAGATGCTTGAAGAGGAAGTGTTGAAAGAAATAATACCGGAGAACTTTTTTTTCTGTTCAATGAGATTTTTTTTAACTGATCTCAAATCTGCAATCCTTCCCCTAGCTACAGTTTTTCTAAATGGCATTTAGTCTATTTTTTTTCAAAATGTACAAATTTAGAATCATTATATAAACGGGGGGGTCGCGTAAATATTGCTACAAACTTCTTGGGAAGCTCGAACACATCATCAGGATGGGAATAACTTACGAATAAATACCCAGCGATATCGTCACACGCCACTAGGGGAGTTTCATTTTTATGAGCTGTTTCTTCATTTGCTTATGAGCAGGTCTTAATAGGTAATCGCCTCAAGCCACGTATGAGACACATTATAGGCTTGGGTTTGCATGCAATTTTAATCCTGTTGATGTGAACTAACTTCGTTAGAACTTCGTCGCAACAAATAAGTGACCCCCTGTTATATATAGCATTTTTGAACTTGGAGTTTTAAACAAATAAAAACTAGAAATGACATTTAAAAAATATCTGCAGCTTTAATACTGAAGCTAATTACTGTTTTGAAATCCCCACACACGAATAAGGCAAGAACAAGTATTTTTACAAAGGCAACAAAAAGATTGCTTTCTAGCATAATTTAAACCTCATTTCCTATATCATGCTTGTCTCTGAAAATTAACATAATGTTACTTTCAAAAGCAAAAAAAAGTTTTAATTATTCATGCAACAGACAGTCACGGGTCACGACGGCTAAGGAGCTACATTTCCATTACCGATACAATGATTGTGGGAAAGTGGTCAGCATTGTGTGCAAGCCGCCTTTACACAGATTTGCTGTTGGTCGAGTTCCAGTTCTTTACAATGGGTGCTCAGTAATGTATAGGTCTTTGGTGCCATTTGATAACAAAATCAAATTTTGCTATACATTTGGTAAGTCAAATTCTTATAAGCGATTATGTTGCAACACATTTTGATTTATTAAGATAATGCTGCTGATTGGCTCAGAAAGGTCTTCTATTGGGCATATTACACATTTAAAGTAGTTTTCTTCAAACTGTTCTTCATGTTGCACTCTTTAAGAACATATAGAGAATGAGTTTAAGTTTCTATTCTACCACTGCTCGAAAAATAGTTGAGAACCATAAAATAAGGTAAGGGTCAGCACAAATATTTTTTCTTTGTGTCGAAAAAATGACTTTCCTTTTGCAAATCTTTGCTTGTCCTTATTACTTTTTTTCTTCAAATATTTAAAGCGAAGTATTAAGAAGCGTAGTCCCACAGTGAACTTATCGTAAAGACACAGTTCCCAGTAAAATTCATAAGTCAAACATCACTGGCAGAACAGCTGTCAGTGAGTGGGCGAGTGACTATTTGAGTAGTCTGCGAAAAGACCGAGAGTTTGTGATATCAGTTTTTGTTAAACTACTCTAACATAAATTGCTTTATTTCCCACAGAGGTCACCGGGTTGCACTGTAAATGATTCCCGGCCAAAATACGGCAAAAAATTTCAATACTCATGGTGGTGGCGTTTTCACCGAAACCTGTTACGGAACAAAAAATCTGATATACCGTTTTTTTCGCAGAATTAATTACGGTAAAATTTCTGAATCACTCTAATTAAATAAATATTAAAGTAAAAATCATGGTATAATATTTTACGAAAAATTGGATTTTATGATGATGCACCCATATTCCTGGTAATTTATACCGTAATTTGAGCCCGAAATTTTCTTAATGTACCTATCTGGGTAAGCCATCCATTCTGAAAAAGATCAAAAATGTGAGGTATGTTTTCAGACCATCCTCAGGAAGCTCCCTAGACCATCATTAATATCCTAATATGCAGCTCTAGTGGGACGTAAATAAACTACCACTACTACCGAGAAACGCAAAGCAACAACTACAAAATAAATAGTTATACTGAATTTTATGAATGCGGTAGCCATGGCATACTGCAATGATAATATGTGCTTTGGCATTGTTTATTTATTAATTTTAGTGAAAGGTTTTTAAACAAGACCTAAAATGTGCTGAACTTGCATTTATTTGAAACTTATGCACCAATAATCAATAATTCTATTTAAAGGATTTAAAAGAGGAAAAATGATAAAATACTTCTTCTGGAATTGCAATTAGAACTCACAATCCCTCTCTAAAGACAATCTAGTGTCAGAATAGAACAGGAATAACTGAACTGTTTTATTTCATGAGGCTTACATATCTGTAAGAATTGGACCATGTCCGACATTAACCTAATTTACTTATTTTTTATTTATTTATTTTTTATTTATTTATTTTTATTTATTCATTTTTTAGTTCTAATTTTTGACCACTGTTCCTTACCTTTCGACTCCGAGGAATGTTACACACAATAATACAAAGTTGTATTACAATTGTTGATTTTTTTTTATTGTTTAAATCTACGCTCACGCCAAATATCATTAAAATCTGCTCAGTAATTCTGGTGCTTATTGACCGAATTTGAATTTTTTTTAATTGTTTCTTCTTTTTTTTTTTTGCATCTTAAAACAACGCATATAAAAAATATTAAATGACAAATGAGTACAGTAAAACCTATTTCTGTGTGGTCCTTTTTTATGCGATTTTGTTTCTGTGCGATTGGTTTTGTGCGATTTTTTCAGTGCGATTTATTTTTATGCGGTATATGAATCTTAGCGGCGTTAGCACCAGTTTAATGTTTCCTATCAATGTACATATAGGGGAGAGTCGGGTAGCCCACTTAAGGAGAATTGCTTATATGTCTGTATAATATTGAGTAATAATCAATATTTTTGTATGTTTCTATTGCTTTACCATCTAATTAAATAATGCAAAAGGAATAAACCAAAAAAAGAATAGTTTAACTTAAAAAAATAGAAATTTAAAAAAACATGTTTTTCAGCTCTTTTCAAAATGTGTCGGGTAGCCCCACCCAGTTACAAAAATTATGTTTTTTGACTGTTTTTTCAGGTGTAAAAGAAAGTGACCAATGTATTGACAATAGATAAACCTCATTTATCATTTTTATCACAAAATTATTTTATTTATTACATAGGTTAAT
>NC_092208.1:27487191-27493650 GCF_043381705.1 Parasteatoda tepidariorum | reverse complement strand
TTGGATCCCGCATAATCTGACAAACGCTCAAAAAAAGGCTCGCGTCGATTGGTGCAAGGAAATGTTGGAAAAATACGATCAAGGTACAT
Source organism: Parasteatoda tepidariorum (assembly GCF_043381705.1). Lineage (NCBI taxonomy): Eukaryota > Metazoa > Arthropoda > Arachnida > Araneae > Theridiidae > Parasteatoda > Parasteatoda tepidariorum. Next base: position 27,493,561 of record NC_092208.1, on the reverse strand, counting down.
CAAAGGTTATGTATAACATCTGCACAGGTGACGAATCATGGATCTATGCATAGGAGCCGGAAACAAAACAGCAATCAACTGTATGGGTCTTCCAAGACGAGGCAAAACCAACAAAAGTTGTTCGAGGAAGAAGCACATCGAAACAAATGATTGCCTGTTTCTTCGGCATTAACGGTCATATGGCAACAGTGGCGTTAGAGCAACGCAGGACTGTCAATTCTGAATGGTACACGACCATTTGTTTGCCAGAAGTCATCGGAGAAATTCAAAAAACAACAGAAGAACAGACGAATCATTCTTCATCATGACAATGCGAGCTCTCACACATCGATTCAAACAAAGGCATTTCTGACGGAGCGAAAGATCGAACTGATGGGTCATCCGCCGATGTTTACGAGCCCTGATTTGGCACCCAATGACTTCTTCTTATTCCCACACATCAAAAATAAATTACGTGGACAACAATTTTCGACCCCCGAAGAAGCGGTTGATGCATTCAAAACGCATGTTTTGGAGTTACCTCAATCGGACTGGAAAAAGTGCTTTGAAAATTGGTTCAAACGCATGCAAAAGTGTATTGATCATCATGGAGAATATTTTGAAAAACAATAAAACCAATTTCGATCCTGCATATTTGATTTTTCATTATTAGGCCAGAAATATAAATAGCAACCCTCGTATTATATGTAAGAGTTTATTAAATTTTCGAATTTTTTTTGTACGATTTCTTTTATGCGATCCCTATCCACTGCACAAAAAAAAGGTTTTATTGTATACTTTAAACTGTTTAAACGATAAATCCCCTCAGATACTAAAATAAATACATTGAGAGCAATTTGTATTGATAAAATATTAATAAAAAAAAGATAAATGAAAATAATCAGAAAAGTCTGAAAATCGCTCTGAATTTATTTCAAACGGCTGAAAACAAAAATTTAGTTCAGTTCTGTATTCTAAAACTCCGGTGAAAGTGCACAATAACACACACAAAACTAAAACCCTTAGTTTTGCTTAAGATGTTAGTGAAAAAGCTGTCTCCTACTTTATTGCATTTTTAGGGTGCGAACTTTTTCTCTGTGTTTTCTTTTCTTTTCTTTTTCTTTTCCTAACAATGGCTAGAAGCTATGTTTTATAGTGCAAACTTTAGAGCATAATGGAAAATTTACTTTCAAGGAAGTAAATATAAAGGGTGCAAAGTTCTATGAAATGATTTTCAAGAAAATAGTTATTTTACTTAAATTTAATGTAGAGAAAAAAATCGCTGTTATTTTTTAACCATATCTAACGTAAAAGTTATATGCAGCATTTGAAATGAAGTATAACAAATGTAAATTACATGCACATCATAAAGTAAATTATACTAAATCAATCAAACAATGTTAAAAACTAGGCGTTGTGAGTGCCGGTAAAAAGTTCCAGCACTCAGTGTACTAGTACTTTTTATCATAAAATCCGCTTTTTCCAGAAACTATAACGACCAAATAAAAATATGATACACCGCAATTTTTACAGTAATAATAACTGAGCCACTCGAATTAAATAAATATTACTGTAAAAATTGCAGTATAATATTTTACTTTAAAAAAATGAATTTTACGATTGATGCACTCTAAGTGTCGGTACTTTTCAGCTTAATTTGGCCAGGAATTTTTTGCATTGCAGTTGAAAATATTCTAATCAGTATTAAATATTGTCATAGAAATTACAATAGATTAACTAAATTAAAGTCTAAAAGTAAAAAAAAAGTATTCAAATAATTTTGGTAAATATATATTTTTTATTTTTACTGGGACATTATAGACAGCACGACGAGACATTTGGTATGACCAACAAGGTTAATGAGTTAACAAGGTTAACCAACAAACATTTTACTACAAAAAACATATCTGTGTTCTACAAACTGTTGATTTTGACAAAATTATTTCGAAGGATCTCACATCATGTTTCTGATTTTTATCGCATAAACGTTGCAAAAAAACTCTAGAAAAGTAACGACACATAATCTGGATTAAAATTACTTAGGAACCCGCAAGTATTTTAGGTACCCGCAAGTACCTTAGGAACCCGCAAGTATTTTAGGTACCCGCAAGTAACTTAGGAACCCGCAAATTACTTAGGAACCCCCTATTGCTATGCGCCGCTTGAAATGCCTAATTTTAATAAGCTGTATTTTTCTTTTGCTTCTGAACAGGTTATAATAGGTAATTGCCTCTAGCTGCGTAAGACAATGCATTCCAGGCTTGAGTTCTTTTTCAGTTTTAATTCTGTTGATATGAACTAACTTTGTTAGAAGTTTGCCACAGCATTTGCGTGACCCCCTGTTATATACAACATTTTTAAGCTTGGAGATTTTAACCAAATATCAACCAGAAATGCTATTTAAAAATATTTTTAGCTTTAGTACCGAAGCTTATTTCAGTTTGGAAAACCCCACACCCAAATAAAGTAAAAGCAAATATTTATATATACGCATCGAAAAGTTTGTTTCCAAGCGTAATTTCTAGGCGTCTAAAACCGAAGTGCATATACAGCCATACTTCCAATATCATGCATGTCTCTGAAAATTACCATTATATTACTTTCTGAGGCAAAAAAAAGTAATATATCATTCCTACAATAGCCAGTTAAGAGCCAGATGGGTCACTTAGGTTAAGGCTCTACATTTATGTGACCAACACAATAATTGTGGCAATGTCGTCAGCATTGTGCAAAAGCTGACCACATAGATGTGCTTTAAGGCTCTATTGTTGGTCGAGCCCCTGTTCTTCACAATTGCAATTCAGTGACTTAACCACTCTGCTAGTCACTGCTCAATGATATTTATATTCTGAAACTTTATTTTTGATCCCGATTTATAATCAACGTTATTCGAGATACATGATATAATCTGAAGACAGACACAAACTTAAAATTAATCCGATTGATTTCTAAACCATCATTTTATATATCTCAATCTTATGGAACACACGTTCAGAAATAAAAACAGGAGGCAGATATAGCCCTATAGTATTAAAAAAAAGAAACGAAAGTGACATTTGGTATGACCAACAAGGCTAAATATGACGGTAAATAATAATCTGTGTCATATAAATTCTTGATTTTAGCAAAGTTAAAGGTGGTTTTGGAAGATAATACCTAAAGTTTCTGATTTTTATCAAAACAGATATTTTATTCAAAATCTTTATTGAACTCCTCGATGATACCTCCTGGTTCAAGAATTTGGTCAAATAGGATCTCGCAATGCATATCACTGTAATATTGAAAGGTCAAGGGATGAGACTGAAAATTCTAGGAACCCTGCTTTCGTTGAGTGCAGCTGATACTTATCTGATGTTTATACTTTAACACTTATCTAACTCAAAACTCTTAGCGATCTTCGTTAACCCTGCCCGTAAATTCAATATTGTATAGATAACTAATTTCATTTCAACTTAATAAGATAAATAATACCTAGTTCTTAAAAAAGTTTGTAGAACTTAGAATGATATGGTTTCAGGATTTTTTTTCTATCACCCTGTGGGTAACTTGTCTTCAATTTTACGAGCACTACACCAAGGAAAAAAGTATGATCAAAACTACTGGCATATGGAAAAATATACCGTGTTTCTGACTTTATGAGAACACAAAAAAAGCACTGTAATTTTTTCTGAATCTCTCCAGTGATGATTTTGATAAAATTAAAATAAATAAAAATTTAAAAATATGGAATAAAATTTGATGTTTTTTTCATGATAATTTAGAGCATGGCATAATACAATTTATTCAGTTGAATTTTGTTTTTAATTTCGCATATTTAACGAAATGTGTGCTAATAAGAACGATAATTTTGACAACCAGAATTTTCGGTAGTTTATTATAGCATTAACTATAAAAATTATTAAATAAATTGTTTAAATACTGAATATTTTTGTTTTATTACCAGAAATGTCAGTACCTTTTGGTACAGTAATTTTACCAGAATTAATTTCTTCATGTATTTTCCCCTTATAAGTCGTATAGTATAACGCGTTGAATTTTTATTCATTGTTGTATGTATCTTAACGAATTTCATACGAATTTAGTTAATTGAAAGATTTATAAAAGAAAAATATTGGGCCACCTGAGATATTTTTTTTCCTTATGACTGCTAATATGTGTGTATTTATCTTATCTACACTTTTACGATAACTATTTTATCACCTAATATGTTAAACAGTAATAAAGGGAGAGGGCCCATCTTACAAAAACGTCTCCCTTAACCCAACTCAACCTATTTCTATCTGATAAGACTTAGAAAGAAAATTTTAAAACAAGCAAAACTAAGACCTCAAGTAAATGGATAAACAAAAAAACTATTCTCTATGCTGAAGAAACATTTTCTTCTCAACAATAACATCACTCTAAATCAGAAAGGATGTCTAAATGTTTGAGATACTCACTTACTTCAGTATTCTTTTCTCATTTTATTACTTCCTTTTTCTACCCATGTGTGGAATATGAAATGAGGTGTACTATGCGTGGTTATAGATGAACACAAAGATAGGCATTGGAACTTTTCGAAACTAGCTGTGTTTCTACCCTTTCTTCTTTTTTTTTAAAGTAAAGGGTAAAAACCATCTTTGTTTTTTTATTCAGATCTAAAATGCGAAAATATCACGTATACCGTTAAACCTATACATATTACTTTAAAAAACAAATTTGGCAAGGATATATTTTTTTGTATATACAACGTTAGCTGTCTTAAGAAAGGATAAAGTCTTTCAATAGCAATTCTTACAAGAAGAAAAAAACAGTTCAGCTGCACTAAAAAATGGTAGTTCACAGAAAGTTTTCATTCTTATGACGAAAAAAAATATTATATCTTCAAACAAAGCAATTTAGAAAATATAAGTTATGCAGCTAAGCATATGCACTAGGGGTGCTAATGGTAAAACAAATTTTATCGGAAATAGATTTAAACCTGAAAATTGCAGTAAAAATTTATATGATGTTTTTAATACTTTTGTTATTTAAATCTTTAATGCATTTAATTTGAATGTATTTACGTTTTCTTTATTATGCAGGCTTATTCATAACTCCCTCCGGGGCTTCGAAGCGTTTTAGTGAAAAAAAGAAGTCGAATATGAAAAAAAGAAACATATGAAATTATTCCAAAACTAAATTAAAACTTGAATACTTTCGGAATAATTTCATATGTTCTTTTTTGCCACATTCGTCTTTGTTTTTTTACTATAACGCTTCGAAAATTCGGAGGGAATTATGAATAACCCTGTATTTATTCCGAAAACCGTTTATGCGCATCAAACGATTAAAGCAGTTTGCGTAGTGAATGATTTCCGAAAAAGGCGGTGACCTGGCTGTGACGTCATATTTGGTGAAATAGGACTGTTCGGCAATTTGTTAAATGCAAGAAGACTTTTTCATTCTCCCATACGTTGCATGCAAATAAGTTATATTTCTATAATAACACTATTGTGTTTAAAACTACTAGTGGGCTGTCAAGTAAATTCGTAATATATAAATTTCGTGAAAAAAGCGCTGTCCACAGAATACTAAAATAGAGATCTATCGACAAAGACTACTCACTTTTGCCTAGCTTAATAGTATGAGATTGCCGCAGCTGACAGGGGGAATTTCGGAAGAGATCACATTTGATGAGAATGCTCTCTCTGGTTGTTTCCGTATTTAAAAGCGCTATACGTTGAGCCACCTCAGCTAGATTTGGCATGTGACATTTTTAGCTGCAATCATTGGTCGATTTTCTAGCGTTGCCATTCGGAGAGTTGTAATGAGACATTTTTTGTCGCCGTGTAAGAGAAATATATATATATATATATATATATATAAAGATTCTTTCTGCTGTAAAGAACTAAGGCGAATCTATGCTAGCTTACCGAAATTATAGCAAAATAACCCAGTAAGAGGGTGAATGCATCGAAATTCCACTTTATCACTTATACCCAACCCTCAATCTCAACATTTGCACAGTCATTTTTTGATCTCGATGTCTTTCATTTTATAATTTCCTGTCTCTCTTAAATTTAGCATCAGTTTTGAGGATGTATATGTTGTGCGGGTAAAGCTTATAACAACGTTATGCTTCTCAGACACCTTAAGAGTCTTCGGATACTAATCTAACTGATCTTTCGACAGATTATGTATTTGTATTAGATACTGTAATTTTACTCTCACAAGGGAAACTAGGGAAGTGTGACTCTCCAATTTTGAAATAAACTAGTGGGATGTATGCTTTATGAGGAATAATTATAGGGAGCAACATTCGTTTCGGCCCATAGAAGGTCCTGTGAGAGATAAAAAATAATTCAATATGTGGAAAAATCGGTATTTTATTACTTCAATGCAGACTATTAGTTATTGTAATTATCTCATA
>NC_092208.1:27395747-27487102 GCF_043381705.1 Parasteatoda tepidariorum | reverse complement strand
GCTTTCGACAAAATACTAAAATAGAGATCTATCGACAAAGACTACTCACTTCTGCCTAGCTTAATAGTATGAGATTGCCTCAGCTGATAGGGTGAATTTCGGAAGAGATCACATTTGATGAGAATGCTCTCTCTGGTTATTTCAGTTTCCATTTTTAAAAGCGTTATACGTTGAGCCACCTCAGCTAAATTTGGCATGTGACATTTTTAGCGGCAATCATTGGTCGATTTTCTAGCGTTGCCATTCGGGGAGTTGTAAAGAGGCTTTTTTTGTCGCCGTGTAAGAGAAATATATATAGAGATTCTTTCTGCTGTAAAGAATTAAAGCGAATCTATGCTAGCTTACCGAAATGTTAGCAAAATTATGAATGGTGAATGCATCGAAATTCAACTCTATCACTTATACCCATCCTTCAATCTCAACATGTGCACAGTTATTTTTTGATCTCGATATCTTTCATTTTATACTTTCCTGTCTCTCTTAAATTTATTATCAGTTTTCAGAATCTATATGTAGTGCGGGTAAAGCTTATAACAACGTTATGCTTCTCAGACACCTTAAGAGTCTTCGGATACTAATCTAACTGATCTTTCGACAGATTATGTATTTGTATTAGATACTGTAATTTTACTCTCACAAGGGAAACTAGGGAAGTGTGACTCTCCAATTTTGAAATAAACTAGTGGGATGTATGCTTTATGAGGAATAATTATAGGGAGCAACATTCGTTTCGGCCCATAGAAGGTCCTGTGAGAGATAAAAAATAATTCAATATGTGGAAAAATCGGTATTTTATTACTTCAATGCAGACTATTAGTTATTGTAATTATCTCATACTCCAAATAATTTTGTGGTACTTTCACGTACTATATAATGCATATTTATTGTCAAAATTATTTCGAAAATTTTATATATCTGTAGTTTTTCGGAAAAACCTGTTAGGTTAATTTTAAAAAAAAATTGACATCAAATTTTTTTAATTTTTTTTTTTTAAATTTTCTAAATTAATTGGAGTACGTAATTGCAGATAAATTAATTAATTAATAATTAATTAAAAATTAATTAATTAACAATTAATTAATTTACAATTAATTAATAATTAATTAATATTTAATTAATAATTAATTAATTTATTAATTAATTTATTAGTTTGCTAACTAATTAATTAACCAATTAATTACAAATTAATTGGAGTATGAGACAATTACAATAACTAATAGTCTGCATTCAATTAATAAAATACCGATTTTTCTATATTCTTAATAATTTTTTATCTCTCACAGTACCTTCTATGGGCCGAAACTAATGTTGCTCCCTAAAATTATTCCTCATAAGGCATACATCCCACTAGTTTATTTAAAAATTGGCGAGTCACACTTCCCTAGTTTTCCTTGTCAGTAATGTCATCCATTATAGTTTACCTTAAAACTAAGAGGTAGAATAACAAAATCACGAAGAATTTCATTAGTTTAACTTGTGGGTTTTTCGGAAATCTGCTGTCCTCCCACAATTTCATTTACCGTTAATTTAGGCAATAAGTAGATTTTCTCGATGAGCATGAAATCGTTTATTTGCATTGCACGATACATTACAAATAACAAATTATCATTGAGATAACTTGGACTATATGCAAATTCTCAAATGCTACGAACCGGCTGTGCGCAAAAGCCTAGTTTTAATAAGAAAGAAACCAGTGTTTTTTTCCCATTTTAGTCCCCATTTCAAGTGATTGATCTATTATATCAATAAATGGACACTAGAGCTGTGGTAGCTCAGGGGATAGAGTACTCGCCTCCCGATGAGGCTGCATGAGTTGGAATCCCATCGATGGCTGGTCAATTCGAATTCCGCACTCGGCTCACACAAATCACAGTGCTGACGTGAGAGTTTCCTAGTGGTAGACAGATCATGTGTTAGAGTCCTCTTGCCGTCAGGATAACCATGGAAGATTTTCTAGTGTCTACTCTCCTTCCAACGCAAATTCGGTTTAGTTCTCCACGAAGGCTAATTTCTCCCAATACTTGATACAGTATTCCCGATACTTGAGTTCCCTTTCCATCTGAACTGGGTTCAAAATTAGAATGCTACGGAAATGAACATTATTTGTCGTAAACCCAATTTTTGAGTTGACTGTTCAACGAGGGTTATAAAATCAAATATGTAGGCGCTACTATGAAGCAACCCGGAAAATAAGAGTTTCCTTGTTTTGGCATTTACACTGCTTTTGGACAGTTTCTAGAACATATCACCAGACATATTTAAAAGAAATATTTTTGTTTCGTACTTAATTCATTTACATCCAACGTGTTTAGATTCTGCGCTAAGTTGTTGAAAAACTTCTGTAGGTGGTAACTCATATGTGTCAATATTTTCTTTGCAGGGACACAATATATATAGAAGAGAGAGAGAGTTGAAACCCAGATGCCGTAACTAATGTCTTAAGGGTACCATTAGCATGCAACCATATATGGCAACGTTACTTTTAAAAAGTAACGAGTAAAAGTACAAGTATTTTTAAAAAAAGTAACGAGTAAAAAGTAAAAAGTTCTTATTTTAATAAGTAACGAGTAAAAAGTACAAGTAAAAGTACAAGTACTAAGCAAAAAAAGTAGCGATTTAAAAGTACATTTCTAGGAAATCGAAAATTCAAAGTAACCTAAAATTTTATTGAATAATATTCTTATGCTCTTTAAAGTTTTTGCCAAATTCTTGTCATTTATTTAATTGTTTTTAATTTTGAAAGTTATGGATTTAAATTTATTTTTAAATTCGAAAGAATATTATAATACAATTTTATAATATAATCGTATAATATAATTTTAAAATCAAATATAGTTTTAATTTCAAACTTTTTATGGATTTGCACGAAAAAGAAATTTTATCTATTGATTTTAATTTTTAGTTTATTATTTTTATTTATTTAAATTACCATTGATTTAAAATTGTNTTTTGTTAACGGAACAATTTTCCAGAGTGTCAAGTAAATTTTCTCTTTGAATAAATACAAATGTTGCTGTTTCAGCACAGAAGAGTAGTTTTCTTCAGCCATGAAGTATTTCCTTATAACATCATTTGCTTCCTCCGATACCATAGCTGCTGATGTTGTAACAGCAATAAAAGATACGATTCGGTTTGTGAACCAACACCACGTGACAATTACCGATTTGGTATTTATAAACTCAATAGAATGGATTAGAGATGATATTGTTGTAAACGTTATAGCATAATCATGTAGAACAGTTAAAAACACTAAGAACGATAATTCATTGTCGATAATTTCAATCAGTAATGCTGCTTTTCGATAATTGCTTAGAATATAAGAATAATCCCTTTTTGTTTCGATTACAAATTTCTGTTTCTGAAATAAACATTTAAGCTGGTAACAGACTGTTACATAAAATATGGTGAAGATATTAAATGGTAACATCATGTAGCTGACTTCAATAAACATATAAAGAAATCGATAAATAGGGTAAAAACTTTTCAAAATATTTACCGCTGAACCAGCTGTGAAAGTTGCATTTAAGGGCATTTTAAAACAACTCATAAAAATAATAATGAGGGCTAAATTACTTAGCAGAGTCAACAATGATACGAAAATTATATATTTTGGGCTTAAGTCAATTGCAGTGATTTTGCAGTGTCTATTAAGATTTTTTACCACTTTCCATATTCGATGACACTTAAGTTGAAAGGAAAGACGGAAAACTGTTGTAGTTATAACAACCAGCATGAAGCCTAATCTTTTTGATGTAATTGGTTTTCCTACGTTCATAAATAATATTACCGGAAAAAAAGTTAGTATAAGCAATGAAATATTTATTAAAATTATGCATATCTTGAAAAAAACTTCTTTTATATTACCATTCCTAAGTAAGTTTATTGGAAATATTAAAGCTATGCAAAGTAATACGTTTATGAATTTGTGCAAGCATCTTACGTCTCGTAAATAGTTTAAAGTGCATTTACTTTCCATTTTTGAAATCATTATTGTCGTCCGCTTTAAACGAAAAGATTTTAAGATAATATTTCTTATTTGTTGTACTTATAATTAAAAATATTCCGTATAATTAAAAAAATTCCTTCTTGTTTTTGTTTTAATTTGCCTCAGACTTGCACTTACTATTAAGAAACACTTACACTTTCTATTAAAACATTACTTTCTAACTGGTTTACTTTGACATTTAACTCGAAATATAGTCCAGTTCTTAGAATTTTTGTTTTAGAACATTTGAATCAAAAAATAATAAACTTATGAACTTAATGGAGTAAAAATTAAGGGTATTAATATCCTTCTTATACTATTGTACATGATATTTTTTCCAATATTGAACCACTCTTTGTTATCCCAAATTGTAATTGATTTATTTCTTTAGTAAGAAATGTGTTTTTGAAAGGAAATATAAAAGTAATCGATATTGAATTGTAATCTATTAATTATAGTGAGTTCATTTTTTATTAATCGATTTGATTTTTGTATCACTTCTTTACATTTGCGTTTTTAAACGTATGCAATTAATTTAAGTGTTTTTAATATTCTATCAAATCAATTTAGAATGCTTTTAATGTATTTACGTTCTTTTCATTTTCATTTAGTAACAGTAAAAAACCCTTATTGACTGATTAATAAAATAAATCAGCTACCATAGTTTTAAACAAGCTACATAGTTAAAGAAAAATTTAAGAATTAATTTATTTATGCTTAATGAGTAAGAGTTTTTTTTATATTAATATAATGATTGCTGAAAACAATTTCAAACTTTTTAAGATGATATTATAACAAATTAAAATTCTTGGTAATTATTTATTCTGGTAAAATGATTAGTAGCAGGATTTAGAAGGAAATTTCTCTAAATGTTTCCTTAATTTCACACAAAAAATAAAAAATGAAATATCGAGCAAGCTTATTGTATCCTTATGAAGTTAAACCATCCATTCTATTACTTATTACTATTATACAGAGTTTGTAAAAAGGAATTTCATATTCATACAACTTTGATATAGATATCATTAAGCTAATATAAATGTTTCATTACTATAAAGTAAAACTAAATTTATAGGAGGAGGGGCAAGAGATAGGATCATGACAGGAATGTCTGGAAAAAAGAGACTTGTGGCCTTATGTGCCAGTAGGCGTTAAATTAATGTATGCGTTTTCCAATATTAAGGACTATTATATACAAAAATACTATATATACATTTTGAATCTCTATTAATTTGTGAAGCCTTACATAATTGATAGTGAAATCTAATTTATTTATTGACTCAATCTCATTAAAATATCTCTTTACTTTTATATTTCTAAGCATAGACAATTGCTTTAAGTGATTTTAATTTCAAATATAGAGACTTTAATTACTAATAATATGTTCTTTTCTGTATATATTTCTTAAGGAGAACGTAATGTCACTAAATCAAAACTGTTTCAATTGCAAAAAATATGATTCATACGTTACACGATTAATAATTTCATGCGTTTTCTAATTAAACATAGTTCATTAAAGGAAATAAATTATAAATCTGCACAGTATACAGGTTTTTTAATGCTTCTTAAATACCTCAATATTTTTACCATGATACATATGCGTAAGAAAACACGAATCAGCTATTTGGGATACAAGCACCAGCGACATTTTAGCCAATAAAGAAGAATTTTGACAATAGTCTGTTTGAATACTGTGTGAGGTCATCATGCATAAGTAACAATGATTTCAAGAATGCTTCACATAAATGGTTTAGTTGTTGAAACAATATTCCATACAGTCAATACACTCTCTAGTTGAATACGAAATGCTGCTGCCTTAGTACAGCGCACAATTTTTCTCGACTTCACAGTATTTTTTTCAGAGATGTTTTCGCTTTTATCATTATCACAGCTTTAGAAAGAAAGGCTGTAAGTTGGTTTGAGAATCACTAGACGGTAATTATTAACAAAAGTTTTAAAAAAATCTATTTAATGATGAAAAATGTCATTAAATAAACACGCAGAGCACATTAAAGTATTAGAAAGAATATTGCATTGTCGACACCTCCATCCAATAAAGCATAATTTTTGCTAAATATTGTNTACACTTTCTATTAAAACATTACTTTCTAACTGGTTTACTTTGACATTTAACTCGAAATATAGTCCAGTTCTTAGAATTTTTGTTTTAGAACATTTGAATCAAAAAATAATAAACTTATGAACTTAATGGAGTAAAAATTAAGGGTATTAATATCCTTCTTATACTATTGTACATGATATTTTTTCCAATATTGAACCACTCTTTGTTATCCCAAATTGTAATTGATTTATTTCTTTAGTAAGAAATGTGTTTTTGAAAGGAAATATAAAAGTAATCGATATTGAATTGTAATCTATTAATTATAGTGAGTTCATTTTTAATTAATCGTTTCGATTTCTGTAACACTTCTTTACATTTAATTTAAGCGTTTTTAATCTTCTATCAAATCTATTAAGAATACTTTTAATGTATTTACGTCCTTTTAATTTTCATTTAGTAACAGTAAAGAAACCTTATTGTCTGATTAATAAAATAAATAAGCTACCATATTTTGAAACAAGCTATATAGTTAAAGAAAAATTTTAGAATTAATTTTACTATTATATATATGAATAAGAAAACACGAATCAACTATTTGGGATACAAGCACCAGCAAAATTTTAGACAATTAAGAAGAATTTTGACAATAGTCTGTTTTTATACTGTGTGAGGTCATCATGCATGAGTAACAATCATTCCAAGAATGCTTCACATAAATGGTTTAGTTTTTGAAGCAATTTTCCATACAGTTAATACACCCTCTTGTTGAATATAAAATGCTGCTTCCTCAGTACAGAGCACAATTTTTCTCGACTTAACAGTATTTTTTCAGAGATGTTTTCGCTTTTTTCATTATCGCAGCTTTAGAAAGAAAGGCTGTAAGATGGTTTGAGAATCACTAGACGGTAATTATTAGCAAAATTTTTAAAAAAATCAATTTAATGATGAAAAATGTCATTAAATAAACACGCAGAGCACATTAAAGTATTAGAAAGAGTATTGCATTGTCGAAACCTCCATCCAATAAAGCATAATTTTTGCTAAATATTGTAAATAACGTAGGTTATTCTTTAAAACAGGTTGTCATTACGTAACAATAAAGACATGAATGCTTAAAATGATGGCTTGTGCAATTTTAGAAAAAGACAGATATAATAGCTTTTTGAATAAAAGCAAATGTTGCCTTAATACGAAACACTTTTGTTTTCAGTCAAGTAGCATTTCTTTGTCAAATCGTATTATTCCTCCGATACTTATAGACGCAATTTTTTTTATTGAAATATAGTCTACAAATCGGTTTCTCAGCCAAAGCCTTTTGTACAGCCAGGGAATTTAAAATATAACAAAAATTGCCATTGAATAAACATGAAGAACAGTGCATTCTCACCACTTTCAATTAACATGGCGTACTTCTAACTCGAGTTTATTCTAATAAAGTTCAAGGTTATAAATCAACAAAGTATATGTTACAATTATGACAAGAGTGCTTAAATTGAAGTTTTTTGTCATTGGAATAATATTCCAGACTGTCAAAAAAATCTCTTTTTAAATAAATACAAATGCTTAAATGACGTTTTGAGACGGGAAAAGTTATTTTCTTAAGCCATGTGGCATGTTGTTATGACATCATTTGTTGCCTTTGATACCATAAATGCCGATTAGGAGGCAGATTTGTTTTATGCATGAGAACCAGTTGCACATCCGGAGAATGTTATATTTATTAAAAACAGTCATTGTATAAACATGAAGAACGGTTAGAAGAAAACTCTGCATTTTCAACACTTTCAATTAACGTGGCGTATTTATAACAAGAGTTTATTAAGTTCAAAGTTGAAAATCAACAATGTGTAAGCTACAGTCATGCCAAAAGTACTTAAATTGAAGATTTTAGTTACTGGCACAATCTTTCAGCATGTCAAATAAATTTGTTCATTCCATAAATATAAATGTTGTTTTTTAAAGAGAGGAAAGTATTTTTTCTTGAGCCATGCTGTGTGTCCATATAACATCATTTGCTTCCTTTGATATTATAGCTGATGATTGTAAGCCAGATTTGGTGTATGAGCGAGAACCAGGTGATATGTAAAAACGCTATTTAATAAACTTGGAGAATAGTTAGAAGAAACTGGCGAATTATCGACACTTTCAATTAACGAGACATACATCTAACAAGAATTTGCTCTTAGTACAATTCGAGGCTATCAATTAGTAATGTATAAGTTACAATCATTCCAAGAGTACTTAAAATAAAGGTTTTTGTTAACGGAACAATTTTCCAGACTGTCAAGTAAATTTTTTCTTTGAATAAATACAAATGTTGCTGTTTCAGCACAGAAGAGTAGTTTTCTTCAGCCATGCAGTATTTCCTTATAACATCATTTGCTTCATCTGATACCATAGCTGCTGATGATGTAAGAGCAATAAAAGATACGATTCGGTTTATGAACCAACACCACGTGACAATTACCAATTTCAAATTTATAAACTCAATAGAATGGATTGGAGATGATATAGCTGTAAACGTTATAGCGTAATCATGTAGAACAGTTAAAAACACTAAGAACGATAGTTCATTCTCGATAACTTCAACCAATAACGCTGATTTACGATAACTGCTTAGAATATAAGAATAATTCCTTTTAGTTTCCATTATAAATTTCTGCTTCTGAAATAAACGTTTAAGCTGGTAACAGACTGTTACATAAAATATGGTGAAGATATTAAATGGTAACATTAGATAGCTGACTACAATAAATACGTAAAGAAATCGAAAAATAGTGTAAAAACTTTTAAAAATATTTACCGCGTAACCAATTGTGATAGCTGAATTTAACGGCATTATAAACCAACTCATAAAAATAATTATGGGAGCTAAATTACTTAATACGGTCAACAATGACAAGAAAATTATATATTTTGGGCTTAAGTCAATGTCAGTGATTTTGCATAGTCTATTAAGATTTTTTACCACTTTCCATATTCGATGATACTTAAGTTGAAAGGAAAGACGGAAAACAGTTGTAGTTATAAGAACCAGCAGGTAGCCTAATCTTTTAGATGTAATTGGTTTTCCTACGTTCATAAATATTATTAACGGAAAAAAAGTTATCATAAGCAACGAAATATTTATTAAAATTATGCATATCTTGAAAAAAACTTTTTTTATATTACGATTAGTAAGTAGGTTTATTGGAAATATTAAAGCTATGCAAAGTAATACGTTTATGAATTTGTACAAGCATCTTACGTCTCGTAAATGGTTTAAAATACATTTGCTTTCTATATTTGAAATCATTATTGTTGTCCGCTTTAAACGAAAAGATTTTAAGATAATATTTCTTATTTGTTGCACTTATAATTAAAAATATTCCATATAATTAAAAAAATACCTTCTTGTTTTTGTTTTAATTTGCCACAGAGAATAAACACTTACTATTAATACTTTACTTTTTAACTGGTTTACTTGGACTTTTAACTCGAAATATAGTCAAGTTCTTAGAATTTCTGTTTTAGGTCATTTGAATCGAAAAATAATAAACCTATAAACTTAATGGAGTAAAAAAGTTAAGGGTATTAATATCATTCTTATTCCATTGTATATGATATTTTTCCAGTATTGAACCAGTCTTTTTTATCATAAATTGTGATTGATTTATTTCTTTAGTAAGAAATGTGTTTTTGAAGGGAAATATAAGAGTAATCCGTATTGAATTGTAATCTATTAATTATAGTGAGTTCATTTTTTATTAATCATTTCGATTTCAGTAGCGCTTCAATACATTTGTGTTTTTAAACGTATGCAATTAATTTAAGTGTTTTTAATATTCTATCAAATCTATTTAGAATACTTTTAATGTATTTACGTTCTTTTCATTTTCATTTAGTAACAGTAAAAAAACCTTATTGGCTGATTAATAAAATAAATCAGCTACCATAGTTTCAAACAGGCTACGTAGTTAAAGAAAAAATTTAGAATTAATTTATTTATGTTTAATGAATAAGAGTTTCTTTATATTAATATCATGATTGCTGAAAACAATTTCAAACTTTTTAAGATGATATTATAACAAATTAAAATTCTTGGTAATTATTTATTCTGGTAAAATGATTAGTAGCGGATTTAGAAGGAAATTTCTCTAAATGTTTCCATATGATTTCTTTATAGATAAATTATTGACAGACAAAATTAATTTCTCACAAAAATAAAAAATAAAATATCGAGCAGGTTTATTGTATCCGTATAAAGTTAAACCATCCATATTCTTACTTATTATTATTCTACAGAGTTTATAAAACGGAATTTCATATTCATACAACTTTGATATAGATATCATTAAGCTAATATAAATGTTTCATCACTATAAAGCAAAACTAAATTTATCGGAGGAGGCAAGAGGATTGGTTTATTATAGGAGTGTCTTAAAGAAAGAGACTTGTGGCCTTATGTGCCAGTCGGAGTGAAGATGATAGGTAGGTATGTATAAAGTAAAACTATCCCTTCTGTTAAATTTTATAATTCTACAGAATTTGAATATGGAAATTTTAGAAAAGCACAACTAAAGAAAAAGTTATCATTAAGTTAAGATAGATATAATCATCACTGTAAAGTTAACCCAACCATCCTGTTAGTTTTTCGATATTCTACACAATTTATGTATGGAATTTTAGAATCGTTCAAGTTACATAAAGATATAATTAAGCTTAGGATCTGACAGCTTAGAATCGACCGCTTAGATCGTATAACTTAAGCTTAAAATAATGTATCATCCCTAAAAAGTATGAGACGCCGGCATTATATATAATGGCGGACGTTTTTAAGCAAAGTATGAAATATGAGTATCTTACATACTTTCCTTAGCCATTGTATAAAATGCCTAGGCATTCTATAGAATGACAAATGCTATTTAAGCAAAGTATGAAATAAACATCCTGATGAGGTTATTATGTAAATGATGTGCATGTTACTGTGAATGACCGAAATCGGTGGTTGTAGACTTTCACCGGCGAATCTTCACAATCACATAGTCACTTTGGTGAATGTCCGAAATATTTACTACTTCCGATTTGATATTAATTTATTCGTGGATATAATTACATGTTTTCGATATTTTAATACTTACTGACGATAGATTAGAAGAAACGTCAGTGTTTGGAGTATCGGGCAAATATATACCAGACAATGGCACTTGACCTTAAAAAAATATCACTGTAGGGTACACCGGGCAAATGCATACCGGGCAGTGGCACTGAACCTTAAAAATATCACTGTAGGGTATACCGGGCAAATGCATAAAGGGCAGTGGCATTGAACCTTAAAAAAACATCAGTGTAGGATATACCGGCCATATATATACCGGGAAATGGCACTTGACCTTAAAAAAATGTGTAAGTGTGTATATAAACACATACGCTCTTTAAAAGCTTGCACATTCAACAAAAAATAAGCTATACTAAATAAATCGGTTTGAAAAAAAATCGGAAGCTTTGCGGGGAAAATTAATTTAAAATCAAGTGCTTGTATAAAGCAGCAAATAATTTGATTCAAAGTGTAATTTAACTAAAAACGAATTTGAGTGAATATCGATTCACTATTGATTCAAACGAAATGTATTTGTTTTTCCTAAATAAACCGGATTGCTGCTTTGTAAGTTGATATTCATGTATTTTCTTTTAAAAATAAATGTGAAAGAAAAGAGCATCTCTTGGTTTTTGCGTTTCGATGCATTGACAGTTAGTTCGGGAGATTTCAATTTCAAAAATAGATATTTAAAATATTTTTACTATATTTATTTCACCATTTTATGCATTTTTGAATAAAAAGAACTATATTGCTTAATAAAATATGCCGAAGTGGTTATTAAAAAAAACCTAACATTTCATTATTTTTGTTTTTCAGGTTAATGATAAAATGAGTTTCAATTGTATAACAACCTGGTCAATCGTAAAATTGTATCATTGTAGGCTTAAGAATTATTATCTCTAGGGGTAATTTTAATTTTAAAAACTATCATGCTTAAATAAATGTATGCGTTTTCCAATATTAAGAACTATTATATACAAAGTTATAATTCACAAATTTTCATGTCAAAGTTTTTTAAGAAAATTTAAACATTTTGAATCTCTATTAATTTGTAAAGGCTTACATAATTGATAGTGAAATCTAATTTATTTATTGACTCAATCTCATTAAAATATCTCTTTACTTTTATATTTCTAAGCATAGACAATTACTTTAAGTGATTTTAATTTCAAATATAGAGACTCTAATTACTATTAATATGTTCTTTTTTTTATATATTTCTTAAAGAAAACGTAATGTCACTAAGTCAAAACTGTTTCAATTGCGAAAAAAATTATTCATACGTTACACGATTCATAATTTCATACGTTTTCTAATTAAACATAGTGCATAAAAGGAAATAAATAATAAATATGCACAGTATACAGGTTTTTTAATGCTTCTTAAATGCCTGAATATTTTTACTATGATACATATGCGTAAGAAAACACGAATCAACTATTTGGGATACAAGCATCAGCGAAATTTTAGCCAATAAAGAAGAATTTCGACTATAGTCTGTTTTTATACTGTGTGAGGTCATCATGCATAAGTAACAATGATTTCAAGAATGCTTCACATAAATGGTTTAGTTGTTGAAACAATATTCCATACAGTCAATACACTCTCTAGTTGAATACGAAATGCTGCTGCCTTAGTACAGCGCACAATTTTTCTCGACTTCACAGTATTNCCATTATTCTTTTACCATCGTTTAAGTACAAAATAATGTACATCATATTCAAATTTCATTTCAATCGGATGATTTCTTGTAGAGTTATGACAAAAAACGCACTTGTTGCTTAAGTTTTGCACACCAGTGTATAACAACATGGTCAATCGTAAAATTGTATAATTGTAGGATTAAGAATTATTATCTCTAGGGGTAATTTTAATTTTAAAAACTATCATGCTTAATTTAATGAATGCTTTTTCCAATATTAAGGACTATTATATACAAAGTTATAATTCGCAAATTTTCATGTCAAAGTTTTTTAAGAAAATGTAAACATTTTGAATCTCTATTAATTTGTAATGGCTTACATAATTGACAGTGAAATCTAATTTATTTATTGACTCAATCTCATTGAAATATCTCTTTACTTTTATATTTCTAAGCATAGACAATTACTTTAAGGGATTTTAATTTCAAATATAGAGACTTTAATTACTATTAATATGTTCTTTTTTTATATATATTTCTTAAAGAAAACGTAATGTCACTAAGTCAAAACTGTTTCAATTGCGAAAAAAATTATTCATACGTTACACGATTCATAATTTCATACGTTTTCTAATTAAACATAGTTCATAAAAGGAAATAAATTATAAATATGCACAATATACAGGTTTTTTAATGCTTCTTAAATGCTTGAATATTTTTACCATGATACGTATGCGTAAGAAAACACGAATCAACTATTTGGGATACAAGCCCCAGCGAAATTTTAGAAAATAAAGAAGAATTTTGACAATAGTCTGTTTTTATACTGTGTGAGGTCATGATGCATAAGTAACTATCATTCCAAGAATGCTTCACATAAATGGTTTAGTTGTTGGAACAATATTCAATACAGTCAATACACTCTCTTGTTGAATACGAAATGCTGCTGCCTCAGTACAGAGCACAATTTTTCTCGACTTAACAGTATTTCTTTCTGAGATTTTTTCGCTTTTTCCATTATCGCAGCTTTAGAAAGAAAGGCTGTAAGTTGGTTTGAGAATCACTAGACGGTAATTATTAACAAAATTTTTAAAAATATCAATTTAATGATTAAAAATGTCATTAAAGAAACACGCAGAGCACATTAAAGTATTAGAAAGAATATTGCATTGTCAAAACCTCCATCCAGTAAAGCATAATTTTTGACAAATATTGTAAATAATGCAGGTTAATATTTAAAACAGGCTGTCATTACGTAACAATAAAGCCATGAATTCTTAAAATGATGGCTTGAACAATTTTACACAAAGACGGATATAATAGCTTTTTGAATAAAAGCAAATGTTGCCTGAATACGAAACAGTTTTGTTTTCAGTAAAGTAGCATTTCTTTGTCAAATCGTATTATTCCTCCGATACTTAAAGACGCAATTTTTTTTTATTTAAATATAGTCTACAATTTGGTTTTTCAGCCAAAGCATGGTGTACAGCCAGGGAATTTAAAATATAGCAAAAATTGCCATTGAATAAAAATGAAGAACAGCTAGGAGAAAACATTGCATTTTCAACACTTTCAATTAACATGACGTATTTCTAACTAGAGTTTATTCTAATAAAGTTCAACGTTATAAATCAACAAAGTATAAGTTACAATTATGTCAAGAGTGCTTAAATTGAAGGATTTCGTTACTGGAATAATCTTCCAGACTATTAAATAAAATCTATTCTTGAATAAATACAAATGCTTGAATGATGTTTTAAGACGAAAAAAAATATTTTTCTTAAGCCATGCTGCATGTCGTTATGACATCATTTGTTGCCTTTGATACCATAGGTGCTGATTAGGAGGCAGATTTAGTTTATGCACGAGAACTAGGTGCACATTCGGAGAATGTTATATTTATTAAAAAACGTCATTGTATAAACCTGAAGAACGGTTAGAAGAAAACAGTGCATTATCAACAATTTCAATTAACGTGGCGTATTTCTAAAAAGAGTTTATTCTTAAGTTCAAGGTTATAAATCAACAATGTAAGAGCTACAGTCAAGTCAAAATTGCTTAAATCGAGTCTTTCAATAAATATAAATGTTGTTTTTTAAGAGAGGAAAGTATTTTTTCTTGAGCCGTGCTGTGTGTCCATATAACATCATTTGCTTCTTTTGATATCATAGCTGATGATTATAAGCCAGATTTGGTTTACGTTCGATAACCAGGTGATATGTAGTAAAAACGCTATTTAATAAACTTGGAGAATAGTTAGAAGAAAATGGTGCATTATCGACACTTTCAATTAACGAGACATACATCTAACAAGAGTTTGTTCTTAATACAATTCGAGGTTATCAATTAGTAATGTATAAGTTACAATCATTCCAAGAGTGCTTAAAATGAAGGTTTTTGTTAACGGAACAATTTTCCAGACTGTCAAGTAAATTTTCTCTTTGAATAGATACAAATGTTGCTGTTTCAGCACAGAAGAGTAGTTTTCTTCAGCCATACAGTATTTCCTTATAACATCATTTGCTTCCTCCGATACCATAGCTGCTGATGTTGTTACAGCAATGAAAGATACGATTCGGTTTGCGAACCAGCACCACGTGACAACTACCAATTTGGAATTTATAAACTCAATAGAATGGATTAGAGATGATACTGTTGTAAACGTTATAGCATAATCATGTAGAATAGTTAAAAACACTAAGAACGATAATTCATTGTCGATAATTTCAACCAATATGCGGATTTTCTATAATTGCTTAGAATATAACAATAATCCCTTTTACTTACCATTATAAATTTTTGTTTCTGAAATAAACGTTTAAGCTGGTAGCAGACTGTTACATAAAATATGGTGAAGATATTAAATGGTAACATAAGATAGCTGACTTCAGTAAATATATAAATAAATCGAAAAATTGGGTATAGACTTTTCAAAATATTTACCGCTGAACCAGCTGTGATAGTTGCATTTAACGGCACTTTAAAGCAACTCGTAAGAATAATAATGATGGCTAAATTACTTAGCACAGTCAACAATGATAAGAAAATTAGATATTTTGGGCTTAAGTCAATTTCAGTGATTTTGCAGTGGCTATTAAGATTTTTTACCACTTTCCATATTCGATGACACTTAAGTTGAAAGGAAAGACGGAAAACTGTTGTAGTTATAGCAACCAGCATGAAACTTAATCTTTTTGATGTAATTGGTTTGCCTACATTGATAAGCAATATTACCGGAAAAAAATTTATTATAAGCAACGAAATATTTATTAAAATTATGCATATCTTGAAAAAAACTTCTTTTATATTACGATTCGTAAGTAAGTTTATAGGAAATATCAAAGCTGTGCAAAGTAATACGTTTATGAATTTGTGCAAGCATCTTACGTCTCGTAAATGATTTAAAGTGCATTTACTTTCTATTTTTGAAATCATTATTATCATCCGCTTTAAACGAAAAGATTTTAAGATAATATTTCTTATTTGTTGTACTTATAATTTAAATTATTCCGTATTATTAAAAAAATTCCTTCCAGTTTTTGTTTTAATTTGCCTCAGAGAATAAACACTTACTAAAATTTACTTTTTAACTGGTTTACTTTGACATTAAACTCGAAATATAGCCAATTTTTTAGAATTTTTGTTTTAGATCATTTGAATCGAAAAATAATAAAGTTATAAACTTAATAGAGTGAAAGTTAAGGATATTATTATCTTTCTTATTCTATTGTATATGATATTTTTTCCAATATTGAACCAGTTTTTGTTATCTAATATTGAAATAGATTTATTTCTTTAGTAAGAAATATGATTTTGAAAGGAAATATGAAGGCAATCGATATTGAATTGTAATCCATTAATTATAGTAAGTTAATTTTTTATTGATCGTATCGATTTCTGTAGCACTTCTTTACAATTGTGTTTTTAAACGTATGCAATTAATTTAAGTGTTTTTAATCTCCTATCAAATCTGTTTAGAATACTTTTAATGTGTTTACTTTCGATTACTTTTCATTAAGAAACAGAGTTAAAGAAACCTTATTGACTGATTAATAAAATAAATAAGATACCATATTTTAAAACAGGTTATATAGTTAAAGAAAAATTGCAGAATTAATTCATTTTTGCTTAATGAGTATAAGCTTTTTACATTAGTAGGATGATTGCTGAAAACGATTTCAAGCTTTTTATGATGATATTCTAACAAATTAGAATTCTTGGTAGTAATTTGTTCTAGTTAAATAATTCGTCGCAGG
This sequence comes from Parasteatoda tepidariorum, assembly GCF_043381705.1. Lineage (NCBI taxonomy): Eukaryota > Metazoa > Arthropoda > Arachnida > Araneae > Theridiidae > Parasteatoda > Parasteatoda tepidariorum. The sequence goes on along the minus strand of NC_092208.1, from coordinate 27,470,077 downwards.
ATTTAGAAGGAAATTTTTCTAAATGTTTCCTTAAGATTTCTTTATAGATAAATTATTGACAGACAAAATTAATTTCTCACAAAAATAAAAAATAAAATATCGAGCAGGTTTATTGTATCTTTATAAAGTTAAACCTTTCATACTTTTACTTATTGCTATTCTACAGAATTTATATAATGGAATTTCATATTTATGCAACTTTGATATAGATATCATTAAGCTAATATAAATGTTTCATCACTATAAAGCAAAACTAAATTTTTGGAGGAGGTAAGAGGATTGGTTCATTATAGGAGTGTCTGGAAGAAAGAGACTTGTGGCGTTATGCGCCAGTCGGAGTGAAGATGATAGGTAGGTATGTATAAAGTAAAACTATCCATTCCGTTACTTTTTATAATTCTACAGAATTTGAGTATGGAAATTCCATAAAAGCACAAGTAGAGAAAAAGGTATCACAAGTTAAGATATATATATTATTCCTGTAAAGTTAACCTAACCTTTCTGTTATTTTTTTAATATTCTACAGAATTTGTACATGGAAATTTTAGAATCGTACAAGTTACATAAAGATATAATTAAGCTTAGAGCCGGACAGCTTAGATCGTACAACTTAAGTTCAGAATCGTGTATCATCCCTATAAAGATAAACTATACGTTCTCTAACTTTTTAATATTTAATAGAATTTGTGTAAGGAAATATCAGAATCACACTACATAAATAAAGACATTATAATGTGTTAAAATCAGCAAGAATTATTTTTTTGCCTCAGTTAGACTTTTTCTTGCTTTAAATTTAGTCGCTGAGAGATGCATCATTCAGTTAATTGCTACACAAACTTGACTTGAAGAAAATCTCGTAACTATGTCAATTAATTTAAAAGGTTATCTGTGTTTTAACTCAATTAATGCCTTTGGCAGAAGTAATAGTTTCTTTCATTAAGATGAACTGACATTATGTATGCATTTTTTTTAATGAAAAAGAAATAATGGTTTATTTACCTTGCATTTTTAAATTTCACCATGGTCTATATGAATAATTACTAGCTAAATATTTTAAAAAAGAAAAAAGAAAAAAATATTAAAAATTACATTACTAAAATAAGTCGCTTTAATTACTTTTAATACAACAAAAATTTGGTTTTGAAACGACCTCGTTTTTTAAAATCTATTCTCAATGGCTTTAAGATTCAAGATTAAAAAAATACATATTCTCAGAATGTCGTCCCTTTGAAATAAAAATAAAAACTATATTCAACACCATTTGGCACTTATAAATCTCTCATGACCAATTCATGAAAGTAGAAATTTACCACCATCAAGCAATTTTTGTGGTAAACCACAGAACTTATTATAATGCGTATCAATTATTAGTATGTTTTAAACGAAAATGTACATAATAGCAGTAGTACATGCTGCAAAAATACATTAAACGTTGTTTTCTTCGATATTACGTCAATATTAATGTTGTTGCGGCTAATCTCGGAATTCGAACACCTCTAAAAAGTTTCGAAGGACCTCAACTTTACCGAACCCCAAACAAGTCAGAATATGAGCAGGAGAGGCCATGTCTGTTGAGCACCAATGACATTCAGGAAAAGTTTTTTGGCCCCGGTTGAAAGTAATGAATCTAGTGTGGCCTCTTAGGAAGCGTGAAAAGGCAGGTTGATAGGCTCTTGGTCTAAGATTGAAAGATTCTACCGGTTTTTTTTTTTTGCAAAATACCAAGAGTGGTTGGGAGGAGTTCTTATGGTCTTGTTTAATTTCATTTTTGCAGGGAAGAAATTTCACTGAAGGTAAGCTTCCCACAATGATCAGTGTTTTCTTCGGCAGCGGATTTAAGTCAGCCCTCTCATTCCCATCAACCCCAACATGTGAGGGAATCCATTGAAAGTGCATAGAATGGTTGGAGGAAAGCCTGTCTATTAGGTCTAAAATATCAAGGCTGGTCTGATCTCCAACAATATCCCAATTAGAGATATGCTGGATTGAGGCACGACTATCAGTCAATATCCAAATATCTTGAAAATGATCAGCCCGAGCAGCAAATTGCAAGCCCTTTCTGATAGCAATAAGCTCAGACCTAAAAACTGAACTGTTGTTGTATTCAATAGCACCTGTAGGAGTTGGAATATACAATCCACTACCGGAAATTCCTCCCTCACCTCTGCTGCCATCAGTGTATATTTTTAGGGAAGCACGGGGAATAATCTGGATAGTCTCCTCAATAATTACTACAACCCCTTAAGCGAATAAGTACATTCTTTCTTCAAATTTTGCATTTTTATGCATATTTTTTGGATCTATAATTCCCTTTGATTTTAAATTATTTTGCTTTATAGAAAGATGTTTCAATAACGTTACTACAAATAAAGTGTAAATTATTAGATTTTTAAGTAAATTCTTAGAGATATATTGAAAATATATAATTCTGATTATATCTCAGAATTATATATTTTCATGTGTATATATCATGTGTAAGCAAAGCATTAAATAATTTTCTAGGAATCTATTAATATATGTCATTTAACATTTATAAAGAATGATATCGAGTTAAAAAAAGCCCACCAAAAATAAATTTCTGTCAAAGAAAAGTGTAAATATATAATTTTATAACGCTATTTATCGGATGCACGGTTTTAATCGATTTAAAATTATTAGACTTTTAAGTAAATTCTTAGAGATATATTGAAAATATGTAATCCTGATTATATGTGAGGAATTCTATGTGTAAACGAAACATTAAATAATTTCAGCAGAATCCATTAATATATGTCATTTAACATTTATATGGAATGATATCATTTTTAAAAAAGCCCACCAAAAATAAATTTCTGTCACAGAATAGTGTAATTATATAATTTTATAGCGCTATTTATTGGATGCACGGTTCCAATCGATCCAAAATTATTAGATTTTCAAGTAAATTCTTAGAGATATATTGAAAATATGTAATTCTGATTATATCTGAGGAATTGTACATGTAAACAAAACATTGAATAATTTTCTTGGAATCTATTAATTTATGTGATTTAACATTTATAAAGAATGATATCGTTTTAAAAAAAGTCCACAAAAATTAATTTCGGTCAAAGAGTGTAAATATGTAATTTTATAACGCTATTTATCAGTTGCATGGTTTTAATCGATATAAAGCTATTAGATTTTCAAGTAAATTCTTAGAGATATATTGAAAATATATAATTCTGATTATATCTCAGAAATTCTATATGTAAACAAAGCATTAAAAATTTTTCTCGGAATCTATTAATATATGTGACCATTTAACATTTATAAAGAATGATATCGTTTCAAAAAAATCCCACCAAAAATAAATTTCTGTCAAAGAAAAGTGTAAATATATAATTTTATAACGCTATTTATCAGTTGCATGGTTTTAATCGATATAAAATTCAGTAGAGTGAAGCACTCAAGTTAAAATAAATATCAGAAATCTGGATAATTACAACAGCTTCACACCTAGAATATCAGAAGTGAAATACACTTAGAGAAGCTGTTAATTGGAAAAGTGTTCGCCATCTTACTTCAAGAACAAACATTTTCTCGAATTCTCCTGTGACATGGCGACTACACTTCATCATTTTTCTATTATTCTCTTTTATCTTGAATAATAATAAGCCCACTACGGGACTTCTCATGCTAACTTGCAAATTTCAAGTATGTTAAATTTGAGTGCATCCAGCGTATTTAATTATTTTTAATTTTATCTCACTTGAATTATTTATGAATGCCACAGAAACGAATTCGTTTTCCCTCACTAACTTTTAGAGAAATTTCCATTTAGTTTCACCGGTTTATTAGGTTGGAATGCTGCGTAAGTGTTTGCATATTAATGGAAAAATTAAAAGCGGAGTTATTCAAGACACGTGTAGAGATTTTAAGCATATCATGTTTAATTAATACATTTTTAAAAGAGATAAATTAGGGAAAAAAATGACTTATAATAAGAGAAAAAAAAGTGAATGGGCCAATTATTTTAAATTAAATTAACTCTTCTGATTTAACTTTGTTTAAGCTAATAATATATTTCATATTGTCAAAGAAAACTATTAAATTTGATAAAATATAATAAAAAATTGATATTTTTACTGCAAATTAATATTTTTATTTAATAATTTTATTATATAATAAAAAAATTAATATTTTTATTAATATTAAAATTAAACATCTCGATTTTTAAAAATATAAGAATACTAAAATAAACATTGTCAAATTTTGCATTTCGATGCGTATGAATTTACATTTTGGTTGAATAAGTGCATATTACTTAATTGTTCTTACAAAAATGTTGATCGCTGTAATGAAATTGATGAGAATATTTTTTCATAATTTTCTACTTACAAACGTTACGTAGCATGAACGCTGATTACTGGTCACATCTGTATAATATTGTATCACTGTATAATATTACATTATGGTTAATAAATTTCTAGTTGCGGCATCTTCCTTTTTATATTTCGATTTTAAATTTCAATATAAAGGCACATGCCGAACAATATTAAGAACTCTCATAGTCTTCTTAAGCTGAATAAAATAGAATTTAAAATTTCCATTAATTTAAGTTGTACTTAATTCATAAACTTGAGTTATTACAGCTACTTTAGCAAAAAACTGTTATTAGGAATTTGATTCAAAAAAAGAAATACCCAGTTCCCCATTTTTTTCTATCTTTTGAAAAGAAACAATCATAAAAAAGTAACTAACTCGTAACAAAGACCTAACTATATTTTTTAGACGATTCAATTATATCCCACTAGATAATACAATGTTATTATGTGGAAAAGCTAAATAATATTTCGTTGTCCCATTCTCAAAGTTAAGCAACCAACTGCTGAATCTAAGCCAAATGAATAAATGAGACCACTCGAAGCACAACATGAATAGATTGCCAACAAATTGCTTGAATAAGCAGAATGGCAAAAGAATACGGAAACTACTTCCTCATTCAAAGACACCATCTTTCTTCCGGTCGGAAATGTATTTTGATCTCAAAGAGGACATCCTGATAAGATCAGAAGGATGAGCAAAACTTGTATTATGTCTCTCTATTGTATATCCTCTTAACTCTTTTCACTAAATCTCACTGAACATTATGAAATTGAGTCAAAAATGAAGGAAAAGTTTTGAGTTGCAATTAAGAGAATAAAATTTGCGAGGAAAATTTAAATGTAAGCAAATTTTGCTCCAGTGTAAAGGTTGATAGTTAAGCGCTTAAATGCAGAAATTATCTTTAAATTATTAGTTTAAAGTTGATCATACATTTTACTAAATACATTAACAAACTGTACAGTTGTAAAGTAAGTCATGAGTTACATTATAATTAATTCCAAGTATAAGTAGACTACTTTAGAGGAGACAACGCACCCAATAGCTTATTCGTTATAGATGGGGAAGAAGACCATTAAATTAAAAAATATTGATATTTGTTTTAGCTTTTTTTGAAAACAATTACTATTTAAGTTTTTACATAATGAAACAAATCAAAATGTAAGCATATCTGTTCAAATAAATTGTACACTGTTAGAAATTTCTAGGAAAAAATTGTTAAATAACAATTTATTGAATGGTTATTTTACAATAATTAATCAATACAGTCAAATAACCGTAAATAAAATGGTAATCAAACTATTAAATTTATGAAAAACTGTTTATTAACTGCTTTCACCTAATACGGTTAAACAACCAGAATTTTATCTCACCAACTAGAAACACCTAATGAAGCTACTTAGCTCTTCGCAACTGCGTACATATCACAGCCGAGCGGGCTTATCTGTCAATCTCATGACCGTCAGAGCTGGAATTCGAGTCCTAGTGTTGACACTGCAATATTTCCTCCATTCCATTCAACACGTGAAGAATTTCCAGTGTCCGGCACTCTCCAATGCCCATTACCTTACGAAAAGCCGAGTTTCTATGTCGAGTTAAAAAAAATTTACGTTTTTGAAAAATGCTAGTTGTAAATGGTTAAGAAACCGTATAGTTTTGTATTCATGGTTTTACAACTACATTTCTGAAAATGGTTATAAAACCATAAAGAAAAAAAAATTTTCTTTACCGTAAACTTTACGGTTAATCGGATGGACAGACAGCTGCCAGTTATTTTACCATAATTTTAGAAGGAAAATTTTAACAGTGTATGCAAATTTGGAATTGATTGAATTCAACTTCGTAATTTTTTAAAATCATTTTTGAAAGTGGTAAATTAAGAATAATACAGTTCTCGAAACATCTTAAGTCTTTTCGTATCTTTATAATAATATTTGAGCATTTTTTTCTAAATGCGATACAACATTAACTGTATCTTCAGGGGCAAGTGTACGTTATATGGTGGCAATGGCAAAGGAGAGATGGCCAGTTTAAATATCTCTGATATTTTTTTTTAATATATTGAAGCAGATGCCATTTCCCGGGAAGCAGTTTAACTTGTTTAACGATTTGAACAAAGCATTGCTTTTCATGACAACAAAAAGTATGTAAATTTTTTTTATTTGTTTTATTAAGGGCTTCAACATTTTTCGTTAATTAAATGCCCTGCTGCTTTTAAATGCGTAGGTTATATAATTTTCAACTAGCATGTCCTTTAAAGTACGTGTATAGTTCAATCTTTGTTCCTGAATAAAACTTAGAGGAATATTATAGTGGCGTGAAGCTATAAATGTGAAGGTTATCTCATCATTAACTTCAGAAGAGATGGTCACATAAAATAGAAAAGCCATTTTTTCTATAAATAATTGATGTTTTAAGGATCACAGGGTTCACAAAAAAATTGAAATACAAAAAATAAAGTAAAAATATATTACCTATTTCAGTAAATTAGTCTTCAATGTCACGCCTAATATCTAAAAATTAAATATATATAGTTGCGCTATCGTTGTGTTTGTTAATTGAGATTATATCAGTTGTTTGTTGGGATAATTTTTATCTTTAACAGGGGTATCTTTTAAGTTATGAAATATTTTTGCTCAAAAATGATGTAACTTCATAGAAATTAAAAGTTATCATTTTATAATTTTTAGAAGAATTTCTACCAAAGGTATGTATTAACAGTTTTATCATCGTATAAACATGCATACATAAATATTCGGATAAAAATAACCTGAAGCAATATCTTGTTCAAATTTGGAGATATGGTTCATCGAAAAAGACCAGTTTTAGCATTATTGGTATATGCCCTGCCGACTCCCTTTAATGGTTTTCGTTCGGTTTTGTTTACTTTCTTGATTCTTAAAATGAAAGTTAATAAAGAGAAATAATAAGTTTTTTCCTTACGATATTAAAATCACTTACCCGTTATCAAATATATTATCCGTTTCAACAAATTCAGAATTTGATGAATATCAATGTGTAAGTTGTGGGGAAGANCGGCGGAAAAGAAATACAGCCAAAATTTGGGAGCCACGTAAGAGAATTATATATATTAGATTATAATGTCTCTCTAAAATGTATTTATAGAGATTTCATACTATAAGATCATATTTTAATATAAAAAATGGCGTTTAATGGTAGAATTGCTCATATGAGCAATTCTACATACACAGTCCAGTCACATTAATGTGACCACCTGTCGAAATCCAGAATAACCACCTTTGGCAGAGCGAACAGCTGCGAGACGTGCAGGAAGAGAGTCAATTAGGTTTCAGAAGGTGTTCACTGGGATGTTGAGTCATGCCGACTCCAGTGCCATGGCCAGCTGTGCTAGATTACGCTTTTGAGGATCAATGACGCGAGCAACCCGATTGAGGTGGTTCCACATATTCTCGATTGGGTTTAAATGCGGTGAGTTTGCTGGCCAGGGGAGCACGGTGAATTCATCCTGGTGCTCTTCGAACCACGCACATACACTGCGAGCTGTATGACACCTCGCGTTGTCCTGCTGGTCGATGCCATCATTCTGAGGAAAATTCATTCGCATGTAGGGGTGGACATGGTCCGCAAGGACAGATGCGTACTTGTGCTGATCCATCGTGCCTTCCACAACGATGAGTGCACCCAGTGAATGCCAGGAAAACATTCCCCAAACCATAATGCTCCCTTCTCCAGTCTGCAGCTTTCCTGCAATTGTTGCAGGATGTTTGCTTTCAGACGTTTCACGCCGTATACGCCAACGTCCATCTGTGCGATGCATGCAGCATAAAACGTAATTCATCGGCAAAAGCCACCTGTTGCCACTCTGTGGGCGTCCAGTTGCGGTACTGGCGTGCAAATTCCAGCCTTCGTCGCCGATGAACAGCAGTCAGCATAGGTGCATTAACCAGGCGTCTGATGCGGAGGCCCATGCGCAGCAACGTTCGCTGAACAGTGGTTGAGGATACACTCTTGGTAGCCCCTTGATTCATCTGGGTAGTCAGTTGCTCAACAGTTGCACGTCTATTCGCCCGAACGCATCTCCGTAGCCTTCGTTCGCCTCTGTCATCTATGGCCCGTGGTGCACCACATGTGCCACGCCGCTTGTTTTGTATAGTGCCATCTTGCCATGCACGGTATACTTTTACCACGGCGGCACGTGAACAGTTCACAAAATCAGACGTTTCCGAAATGCTTCCAACCTTGGCCCGAAAGCCAATAATCATGCCCTTTTGGACGTCGGATAAATCGCTACGTTTCTGCATTGCGCCAACGATTGAAATGCTTTCAGATGCCTTAGGACATCCTATATATACAATCCTCTGTAATGTGCTGCCACCTGCCTTCTGTGATTGGTTATTTCACGTTGACGTCGAAAGTAGGTAGTGGTCACATTAATGTGACTGGACTGTGTATAAACGCAAAATAGGCGGACAAACAAAAACAAATTTTTTTTTGGTTGGGGGGCACGCTATTTCTACATGAAATTTCTTCTTTTGTACACCCTAAAAAAGCGAGAAAAAACATTGAACATGAAATTTTTTCTTTGTGACATACTTTAAAGGACAAATACCAATTTTAAATTTTTCCCGATATTTTCAATTTACGAACTTTGATTAAATTTTTTTATTTTCGTTTTTTATACTAAAATATAATCTTATAGTATGAAATCTCTATAAATACATTTTGGAGAGACATTATAATAAAATTATATTTACGTAAAAATCGTTTTATCTGAATATATGGCTCAGATTTATCTAAGTATGTCACATTTAAAGTATGTCACAAAGAAAAAATTTCATGGTCGCGATTTTTTCTTGCCTTTTTAGGATGTAAAAAAGGAAGAAAATTCATGTAAAAATAGTGTGGCCCCCAGAAAAAAAAATTTTTTTTAGCCGCCTCATTGGCACTTATTTGTAAAATTTGCTCATATGCCCTGCCGACTCCCCTTAATGGTTTTTGTTCGGTTTTGTTTACTTTCGGGATTTTTGAGATGAAAGTTAATAAAGAGAGATAATAAGTTTTTTCCTTACAATATTAAAAACACTTAACCGTTATCAAATATATTATCCGTTCCAACGAACTCAGAATTTGATGAGTACCAATGTGTAAGCTGTGAGGAAGAACACAATACCGAGATTAAAGCGATGACAGCAAGAGATGTGTAAAGTGCACGTAGTGGCGCCATGAAACGTTTAAGGGAGTGTCGGGTACCCACACCCACTGTCAATTTCATATGTATAGAATATTTTTTCAAGTCAATGAGCCATCGGACATTAATTGTTATATTAAAAAAATATTATTTTCAAAGTTTCAAGCATTTATGCAGCTGGTAACATGGTAAACAATAGTTTTGAAAATATGTTGAATACAATAGGCAGGAAATTAAGAAAAATTGGTTGAATGTTTCGATTAAACTTCATTTTAATACTGAAAAAATAATTTTTTCTATACATACAGCATTAAAGTATGTAGTCTTAAGTTTAATTTGCACAAAGAAAGAAGTTCATATGTGAAAAATTGCTCGAGTAATTACAACTTTACAAAAAAATTGGGTTTCGGGTAGCCCGGCTCACATGAATGTCGGGTATCACCGCCCAATTTTATTTCGTCGATAAATGTACGGCTGCAAAGATTATTATTTTATTGCTTTTAACATCAAATATTGTTGTTATTAAAGGATTGTTATTAAATGATAGAATTCACTAAAAGTATATAAATATGTAATAAATAAAATAATTTTGTGATAAAAATGATAAATGAGGTTTATCTATTGTCAATACATTAGTCATTTTCATTTACACCTGAGAAAACAGTCAAATAACATAATTTTTGTAACTGGGCGGGGCTACCCGACACATTTTGAAAAGAGCTGAAAAACATATTTTTTAAAATTTCCATTTTTTTAAATTAAACTATTTTTTTTTGGTTAATTCTTTTTGTATTATTTAATTAGATGATAAAACAATAGAAACATACAAAAATATTGATTATTACTCAATATTATACAGATATATAAGCAATACTCCTTAAGTGGGCGGGGCTACCCGATTCTCCCCTACAAACTTTCAAAGCCTCTGCCCAAAAATGGTAACGTAATTTGAAAATGGCTAGAGTAAACCTTTGTATAAAATTTTGCTTATTAGATTCCTTTAACTTTTCCTACATTAAGTTCATTCCTTACAGCATCTTGTAAGATTTTCACATTAACAGCAGGAAATATAATAATTTCTAATTTTTAACTTCACTTTCCTTTTAATGTATAGGATAGTCTTTTTACTTCGACATTAAAGAGATAGGACCATATGTTAGTTTAATTTCAAACATTTTTTTATACCTTATTTTTTGATAATTCATTGTTTTCTGCGCAAAATATGATGAGCTCATATATGAAAATTTAAAAAATGCATAAACATTTGGTGTATTCAGAGATATTTTTCTTTTAATTTCAATAAACTGTGCTCATCTAACTTAGACTAATATTATTTCTAATGCTACAATTCATTTCTTCAATTCTACAGTTGCGAACTCAAAAGAGCAAACAAATTTTTAAAAAATAATAATTTGTACAAAAATGTTATAGGCTTTAATTTTAAACAAGATTTGTACCTTTCGCACCACAAGACTTTTATTGCGTTTATATCATATTTCTATACATAATACAAACTGAACTCAAAATGTAAAAAAATTCTAAACAAAAAATTTCCAAATTTAGTTTCCAAATATGTTTGGATAACGGATCATTACAGTAAATTTTCAATGGAAGTTTGATTACTATTCTTTTTTTACGATATAATTATCACTACAATAAAATTTTTATGCATTTCCAAAGAGTAAATTAGATCGTAATAGTTTGACAAGCAGAGACACGAATTCTGTTTCTCGAGCATGATCGACTTTTCTGTACAGATAGACTATTTTGGAGATTAACCGTATAGAAATAAAAGTCTACCTATTACTGTTTCATTTTTATAATATTTGCTTCTTGAATAAAGTTTCTAGTGATGAAAAAAAGTTTATCCTCAGATATTTAACTGATAAGCAAAGAGAAACGGAAATGAATTGAAAGTGAGTGAATAATTGCAAATTAAACTAAGAGTTAGAAATTTTTATTCCATACAACATAAAGCTAACGATATTTTGCTAAACAAAAGAGCAATTTTAATTTAGATTTATGACGGCGTTCAAATAATAATTTAGAAAGGAAACTTTCCCCGTATCATTGCTTAGATTTTATACACAAGTACTAAAATGTATTAAATCTGACACTTAAATAATTTTGCTTTTAGTAGCAATAAAAAACTTCGAATATTCGAATTTAATTTACTTACCTTGTTTATCTACACAAAATATTTTCATATTTTCAACAAAAAAAATTATGAATAACACCACGAAGCAAATGTTCTATTACATTTATGCAAATACTTGATATTGAGCAGCAAAGGAGATAGAGAGCTAGCCTCCCAAGAGGTGGACCGGGTTTCGAATCCCAACAATGGCTTTTCGATACGAATTCTGCTCCCGTCATGTGCTGACCACAAGGCTGGCTTAAAATGTCTTCAATGGTACACCGATCATGGGTTCTCTGCCAGTCAGGCTAACCCTAGGAGGTTTTCATGGTTTTCCTCTCCATGTAATCTAAAGCATGATAGTCCTATCAAAAAGTCCTTGAAGAAGTAAAATTTCTCCCAATGCTTGAGTCAGAAGTTATTTTGTGTCCGTTTTTGACTTCAAAACTACAGGAGTCGACAGCTCCGGCAATGGAACAGGTTATGAGGTTTTCAGTTTCACTTTACGAAGCATTTATACGTAAGATTTTTCATAAATATTTGGTTCCTCGCGAAAGCATAATAATAAAAAAGTAGAATTGAACATAAACTTGATGCATTTACACATTTGTTCGAATATAATTAGATACTTTAATAAACTCAAAATAGTCGTTAACTCGAAATTGGGTCGTCTGGTCAACGATTTTCATAAAATACAAAGTGGAATAATAGATATTGCCTGATTCGGGTAAGAGAATTTCAAGTCTGAAATTATTTTTTCTCCTAAAACTACAGGCAAGATATAAACGGTCTGATGATATAAAATAAACTCAAAATAGTCGTTAACTCAAAATTGGATCGTCTGGTCAACGATTTTCATAAAATATAAAATGGAACACTGGATATTGCCTGATTCGGGTAAGAGAATTTCAAGTCTGAAATTATTTTTTCTCCTGAAACTACAGGCAAGATATAAAATGGCAATTATTTTTTTCTATTTTTGTATCGAAATGTACGAGTTTTTAAAAGATTATAAATGAAAAAGGCGCACATTAATAATGCGAAAAATTCTAGGGGAGCTAGAGCACGTCATCAGAATTAAGCCCATGTCCGGAAAAGTGCCGGTACGCGGCTAGGTGCACTTCCCTATTATCACCAGTTCAGAAACGTAGTTTGTAATAATTCCATAAGGAAAGTGTCTCTAGCGATGCGTGTCGACACTTTCGAGCAAGACTCTTTTCGCAATTTTAATTCTGATAATGTTCCCTTCCCTAATTTTGTCGCAACAGTTATGCCTTCCTCCTTTTATATATAAAGTTTTCAAACTTGTACATTACTAGAAAAAAATAGGCTAAAAATGTCATTAAAAAACTGGAGTTTGGAAAGAAAAAAACCAATAGCAGCTATAAAATCAGTGATACAAAAATATGTAAGATCTGTTAAAAAAAATATCAAATAACAGAAAACGGAAAAATCTTTTTTTTAGTGTCGCAACATTTATGCCTTCCTCTTTTTTTATATAAAGTTTTTAAACTTGTACATTTCCAGAAAAAAATAGGCTAAAAATGTCATTAAAAAACTGGAGTTTGAAAGAAAAAAAAACAATGGCAGCTATAAAATCAGTGATACAAAAATATGTAAGATCTGTTAAAAAAAATATCAAATAACAGAAAACGAAAAAATATTTTTTCTAGAGCAATTAAACGAACTTATTTTCAGTCTGTCTTCCAGATTGGACATGAAAAAATATTTAAACAGAATTAAATGTATCAATTAAATTCCCAATCCGGTCCACCATTAAATTCCTAGTAGTTAAGTATAAGATAAGTGCATAATTTATTTGATAATTTGAAGAAACATCTCTATAAAAGAAAGTTATGCGTATTAAAGTTTTTACCCAATATTTGCTTCAAACTTTTCTTTGAATAGCCAGACATTAAACATTTGCCACCTGAAAGAAGGTAAATAATTCAGATACGTAATATTTTTAACAATTGCGTCGTTTCTCGCTTGATACAAATTACTTCCGAAATGACTTTATAAAAGCAATTACCAAAAGATTATCCACTTCCCAACTGTTCCAGTTTCTTCACATTATCTCTCTTGCTGTGATAATTTTTGACAGACAATTTACTCGAGTTGAGATAATCTATCACATGTCTTGTCAGGCAATTCTGAGTTTCAGTTCAATCTGCCGTAAGTGGAAATCAGATATTGTTACGTAAAGTTAATTATTCATGATAAGGATAAGTTGTGTTTTTCTAAGCAACATAGATGAATTTTATTTTTAACTAAATCATATTCCCGTACCTAAATTTACTAAACGCTACTTAAATTCAGTCATTAGGTACTATCCCGTTCGCAATCTTGCAACAAATTCTTTTGGTGTTTTTATAATTTATTTTCTCATAGTAAATGATTATATGAAAATAGATTGAATACAAACAGGAATTAATGCATGCGAATATGAAAAAATATTCATATTTGACCAATTCCAAATTTGTTTTCACATAGATTTTGAATAGTTCCACAAATATTGGTATTGCATCACCATCTGTTTTTTAAATACAGAGAAAAATTATGCCACTACATCCTCTTCTGTGGTACCTAGATTTCAAATTTTAGTTATTTTTTAGGATGCTTCAGTATACGTCTTCATCAAAGCAAAAGTAGATAAACTGATTGGGTGAGACTTGCACTGTACCGACGGAAAGTTTTCGGAAAAAACTGATTTATTGTTTAATTTTTCGGCAGCGTTATTTAAATGTTTATGAGTTAAGTTTTCAACTCTTGGAACTTATATTACACTTTTACACATAATCTGATAAACTGATCGGGTTAGACTAGCCCAGTACCGGCGAAAAGTTTTCGGAAATAATTGATTTAGTGTTTTTATTTTGTGGCAGCGTTAATTAAATATTTATGAGTTAAATTTTAAACACATGGAATTTATTTAACCACTTTCACACATCAATTATTGAACCATAGATGTTAACTTAACATCGTTTGTTAATTATTTTTTTTTTGACTATGCCTTCCAAATTAAGGCGTACCCCATATTTTCTTATTGTGCTTAATATGAGAAAATACGTTTTTGTGTCTCATTTCGTAACTTAAAATATCGTCTGAGCTAATTAACTAGCATATTTTAAATCACCTACGGGAACCATTAAAATTGAGCTATAAAACAGGAAAATCAGATCATTAGCTCACATATTATGACAACTTTTTTTTGCTCACTGCACATGAGAAGATTCTATTTCATACAATCCTTAGTTGGTGAACCTGGACTACAGGAGCACCCAACTCTCTCAAGCAGACATGGAATCAGTCCTACAACTTCACATGTCACAATCTGATTTACTGAATCCATTTCGTCACTTTTTGATTTCTTCATGTAAATAATTAAGGGAATATTTGATCATAAAAAATTAATATTGATTGTGAAATGATAATGTTACACACACCAGGTTTCAAACAATGAAAAATCATAGTAAAGAACATTACTTGCTCAGAACATTCTTGAAATAGATACTTATGTAAGTAAAAATCACGTAAAAGTCTTTTTCAAAGTTTCTTTCTTCCGAATATGGTTCTGCGCAAGAGAAAGTTTTCGCTGTAATCTTTGTTTTTTAAATGTTGAAAAATTATGATAAATGAATTGACAAGGAAAACACTGATTTTGTTTCGTAACTTGACTGAAACAGAAACATAGACATTAAAAAACTAAGCATAAAGCACTAAAATTACAAAAAAATATCAAGTCGTATAAAGATAATCTTTCGAACGGTGCCAAAAAATAGAATTATAAAATCACTTAAAAAGAAAAACATTTTGAAAAGTGCTAATAAATTTTAATAATTATAATTTGAATTTACACCGAATTTGATTGTTTGCATTCATCTAACATCCTGTGATGTAAATACATGTATTTCTAGAAATTTTTTGTACTCTTTAGGATTAGATTATAAAATGATGATAAAATAGTAATAAAATATTATTTCAATTTTATGCTGTTTAGTTTAAATGATGAAACATTCCTTAACATTGTATATTCTGTTAATTTATTCCTTTGAAAACATCTATTGAAAATATTTTCTACCAACGATGTTTAAATCTGTTGAATACTTGATTAAGCATAAAACATTACTTCCTTCCAGTAAATTTTAATAACTACAATTTGAATTTACACCGAATTTGATTGTTTGTATTCATCTAGCATCCTGTGATGTAAATACATGTATTTCTAGAAATTTTTTGTACTTGTTAGAATTAGATTATAAAATGATGATAAAATAGCGATAAAATATTATTTCAATTTTACGCCGTTTAGTGAAAATCATGAAACATTACTTAGCATTGTATATTCTGCTAATTTATTCTCTTAAAAATATCTTTTAAAAATAATTTCTACCGGCGAAATTTAAATCTGTTGAATACTTGTTTAAGCATAAGACACTACTTTTTTCTCTCGTCGAAAAAATTCTTTGTTGCTAGTTTTGTTTCAAAGAAAGGATGAAGAACTGTGTGTAGAAGTTTGTCTCGAGAAAATAGTTTAGCAAGTAAACATTATCCGTCTTAAACAAAGTCAAGGTATATACCCATCTTATACTTTATTTCATATTCTTCTGCTTTCTCTGAAAAGAAAGTAAGAGTGGAATGCTAAAACAAAACACACTTCTAATCTTTGTAATTACAATTGAATACTTTTTTTCTGATTAAGAATAACGTATTTACTTTAGAAATTAAACTATTTTTCTATGTGCTTAGGTCTTTATAATTAAGAAATGAATATTTAAGCATCTAAGAACTTTCTTATGTCTCTTTCGTCAGAAAAATTTTAATTTTTCTCAATTTAAATTACATATTTTATATTTCATTTAATTATACGTCAATGAAAATTTTTTGATGCAAAATGAGGAATTTTTACTAGTATTCCTTTATTTAAAATATCAATAGTTAAAAAATGTGTTAAATAATTATAATTCATAAGTATATGCATTTAGTGTTATTTTTTACACCCAAAATTGTGTCAATATTATGCATTTTTAGTTTTTTTATAGTTCTGCAAATCAGAAGGAACTTTAAACATTGAACTATAACTATTTATTCTATAATCATTAGATTAACATACAAATAAAAATTCAAATGTATTGAATATTATTTTCTTTATTATTTGAATTTAAGTCCTTCTTATTTATTTTCATTAAAAGATATTTTTTAATATTTTAAAAAAGTTTTTATATAATAAATATTAATCACGTTATCTCCTACTTTTATACTAATTTGTTTGGGAAAAAAAGCCTGTTTTTTTTTAAATTTACGATGATAAAGTTTATTATTATTCATAATAGATTAATCACGCTAAATTTAGTAACTCAAATAAAACTTTTAAAATAAGGTCACATATTTATTTACATATATCATGTAATGTTAGAAGGGAAGTTTAATTTAAATTTTCAATAAATTAAAGGATTTCATTTCTATTTCATACTTAAATAAGAATCAATAATTAATTTAGATTTCACTTCTATTGACGAACATACCAGTTGTCTTAGAGTTGTATTGTAATATTTCAATTATTTAACAGTTTTAAAACATATCACGAAAAATCCTTTCATCTGCAATCCATTTAGGAATTGAAAATTAAATCTTTGAGTATTGACATCCATAGTATCAACATTGTTTAAATTATAGCATACAAAAACCAATAAACTACTCTCAATTTTACTAGTAACAAATACTCTCGAAAATAAATGAGATTAGCGAAGGCGTTAATGATATTCCTTTAATGTCGCGAGTCAGTTTTATCGGAATTAGATTTAACTTTCAGTGTGTTCAAACATACTATTGAATCTTTATACTTTTCGTAATACCGAAAGGCTAATGTTCTCTGCTTCAAATTTATGATTAAAACGTGTTGAATACTAAAAGTAAAATGTTTTAAATATTTCATTTTACGTTTTCTAGTGCTCAGTCTTTAAGCAGATTAAATAATGTGTTTTTTTTTCAAAACTTTGGAAGTAAGCAACATGAACAATATTGCATTAGGGACAGAGGAACAACTTTGAACCAGGAAATAAAAAAGGGGCGATAAGAAAGTGGTTTGAAGGGATTTAGAGGGCACCCCAGGGTGTAGCTGATGAAATTAAAATATACTCCCTATCATTGGAAAACGATCGGATGCTTAAAAGTTCATTAATTAAATTAATGGAATTTTTCAAAGTATAGAATGATTCCCAAAAATCAAGCTCAGAAGATAAAGAACAGCGTTTCTTGATTTTAGTAGAAGAAAACTCAAGCCTGTGATTTAGATTCTAAAAGTGTTGATTAATAGAAGATCGATTAATGGCGTTTTGTTGAATAAACAATAAACTAGTTCTTAAATCACTGTATATATTTTTTCTAGATTACATTATTAAATATAAATAATTTTTATATTATGAAATATATTATGTCACAGGATTACAATTAATAATGTATTATTTCATAAATTAAATTTTATCGTGCTCAAAAAGTTTATAAAAACTTCGTATTTTTGTTACACTAAACTAAATCAGAATACTTATTTGCACCTTATAAATAAATTACATTTCATTTATTATTATTTCTCTTCCAAAAGTATCTAAAAATGTATAAGAAAAAATTATTTTCATTTTTCTTGTTTTTATTTTTAATGTATAGTATTTTTTCTTCATATTTTCCATTTAGTTCAAACGTGAAGTTTTGATAACATAAATAAATGAATATTATAAATGAGAAGAAATATTAGCCGAAAAAGTAAAATATGCGGATAAAAGAAACCACATTTTTAAAACTGCTTATTTTTGTTCAAAAAAAAGATTAGCCGGTGATAGGAAATGTATTACAACTTAATCATATTTTTTTTCTCCATCTGATTATGCTAATTATTAAATCCACTTTAATAGCACCAAACCTATTTCTTAAGTACTGAAATTACTGAAACGTACTGAAAATAAGCAGAAGTTTAAAAAAGAATGCAAATAAGAGAATTTATATGCACATCAATGTAACCTAGAATTAACATTCAGGGATCATATTTACTTAAATCCCAGTAATACTTTCTTATATAAGTATCAATTTAAACAAAGTAATTAAACTATATAAAGTATACGAAAAAGTAAACATTAAGGAAAAAAACTAGTAATAAATTTCCAATAAGAGAATTCGTACGAAAAATTTCCCCGTGTAGTTTTAAATGAAAAGAAATTTTAAAAAAAACTAGCAAAAATACTACTCAGATCAGGGTGACACTAGCTTAAGTTTTCAAATGATAATTTACTTTCAAAGAAAACTGTTTGAAATAGTTTGAAATAATGTAGACTATATAAACGACAAAATGTTTTCATCTATTTTCCTGCAGAGGTAACATTACCCCATTTCATTAATTGAAAATGAATACTTACAAGTTAAAGAGAAAATGAATGAAAATTTTCAATGCTTATAGATTTATTATAATATATAAATTAAAATACATTCTTAAAAATAGCAATTTTTTTATTATACTTCGAGGAAGATTTCGCCATTAACAATACAGTAAATTTCAGCAACATTAAATTTCGATCTACTGAGAAGTGTTTGTCTTAAAAAAGGACAAATATAGACTTAATTCAGACCTAAATAGCCCCCTTCGATTATAAGAAAACATTTTAACCAATCATTAAACACTTTAGCACTTTTTTTGCTATTACAGTTTATCAACCACCTATTCATAACCAGAAATGATTCATATTCAACACTAAATATTCAAATCGAAATGAAACGAAACCCATCTAACTCTATGTTGTTACTAAAAGGACAAAAGAAGGTCACAATAATGGCTATAAAAAATTATTACTCAAAATAACATTCTAAGTCTTGTATTTCTGGAAAAGGCATGCACTGGTCAAACAAAAGAAAGAGAAAAAAAGCATAAATGAAAAAAAAAAAACATAAATGAAAATGATACTCAGACTATTCGAGAAATATATATAAAAAGAAACAACTTACAATTTATATTACTTTAGTTGAACTTTCCTTATTTATCAAAAACATTAAACCAGTAAACAATGTTTTTTTACCCCTTGAAAACGTATAGTTTATCTTTAAAAAACGTTCAATATTTTTTTTTCGAAACGCGACAACCGGTACTGACCAAATAACACTTGTAAGCTCTAAATCATGACCTGAAAATAAAAGAAAGAAATAAGGCTAAAGAAAAGTATGACTTAGAATCGAATGTAATAAATGGCTGCTTTTTCAGGTGTGATGACAGAATAAATGGGCTATATCCTAACTTCCGAACGCTAGCCATATGTCACGTTTTGGCAATGTAGCTTAGCTTTTTATCGTTCATTGAATTTAATTTATGAGGCAAAGAATAAATGAGAATTATTCAGATATTAAAAATTATTGATGTTTCTACAAGAAGCGAAAGAATTATTACAGTAAAATAATTGGTATATTTAAGGAAAATATATTATTCAAATCAAAACTAATAACACTCATTTTATCACTATTAGTTTTTTAACAGTTAAAGTGACATGACATCGCAATTGTGTATATATTATTTTGATAGTCACGTAACTAATGCAATTAGAGAAAATTTTCCACACTGATTCAAAATCATTTGCAAGGAATCACCTTAAAACTTCAGTTAATTGTGTGCCAAAAGTGCAAAATCACTCTTGATTCTGCTGTGTTGATTTTAAAATAATTAAAATATATACTTTTATTTGACATTTTCAATTGGGAACGTCATTCTGCATAGGAACCTTTTGTTTCTATTGACCACAATTTCCCTATACTGTAAATAATTCCAGATAAAATTACGGAATAAAGTACTGGCACCGTGATTGCATCAGCCTTAAAGTGTATTTTCACCGTAAAATGTTACATGCCAATTTTCACATCATTATTTACTAAATTTGAATGATTCAGTTATTTTACGGTAATTATTACTGCAAAAATTAGAGTTTATCAGACTTGTTATTCCGGTAAAAATAAATTTTACGTAAAATAGTAAAGGCACACTGCGTGCCGTTTCTTTACTACTGTAGTTTGATGCAAGCTTTTTATAGTTTACTTTGAATAAGGCCATAATATCAAGTTCATTAAACTTCATGAAAAGTTGGAAAAATACAATATGTTTTGGATACTCAAGCACGTTTTAAGACATAATAGAGCTCGCAATTAAAGTAGACAGATTGAGAGTTTAAGATCACTGAAAACGTAAGAATGAAATGCTGAGAGTCTTTGGTAGGATAGGATGGTTAGAAGTAACATATAGGTATAAAGGACTAAAAAAGTATTTAGAAAAATCAAGTAGAAAAACTATCAGGATGTTTAGTGACTAAAATAGTTCAATAAAAAATAGGGTATAGCATATTTTCTACGTCTGCAGTGCATTGAATGTTGGTTTCAACTGAGTTAATGATTTATAGTAAACTTTCCAAAAATGCATCCCTATCCGATAGGTTAAAATTGTCATATTTTCTACTTTTTTTTGAACTTTAATGAAGTTCTTGTCGAAGCATGTCTTTCTGATTTCATTTATTAGGACTATCTATTTCACACTTTGGTCCAGAGAGTCAATCAACTGGCTTGTACATTGTGCGAAACAGAATAACAAAACATCCTGAGTAACTTTTAATTTCTTAATTGGACTTTCACGTACCGGAACTAAAGCTTATTGGTTTAAAAATCTGACCTAAAATATACTAGTTAATTAGAACAGACAATATTTAAAGCTACGAAGTCAGACACAGAAATGCACTTTTTTCTAAATGATCATAACCCTAATCCTAAAAATCTTGGAAATATGTTGCTATATATGAGTAACTTTGCAAAAACCTTTTTACACTAGATTAAAAAATTTGTTTATCCGAAAAATAATTTTATAACAAGAGCATTATTGAATCGTTTTTTATTATTTTATTTATTATTGTTTTATTTTATATAAGTCGACAAAATTTAATTTTTATGCATCGAGATTTTTACATAATTTTTAAAGAATTGTATTTTAAACGGCAAAATACAAAGTTGGAGAGTTGTCACTCGGGTATTTTAAGAAAAATTCAGTCAAAACGTTATATATATTTTGAGAATTAATCTGCCATTTCCGTTCAAATTTTGATTTTCGTCAGATAAAATAACAGTTTTTAAAATGATTCATAATATTTTCAATTACGGTACAAAAAAAAATGACCACTATTTAAATAATGATAAATTTTTGCGCGGAATTAAATTTAAGGAAACGAATCTTACAATTGAGAGAAAAAAATTCTTGATTTGCGTACAAAGTTTTCCAGATGGGGCAAAATAAGCAAAAAGTAAAATTAACATTAAGGGATCTAAACTTGCACCATTTTCTTGACCAAACTATTTCCCAGATTGTGTATAGTCGCCCCTTATATTTTTAGGATCAAGAATCTGAATCCGTAAAAGCGGAGACATGTTTATTCAGGGAAAGTGCGTGGTTGTGCCTGATTCCGTATCTTAAAATATCGTCTAAATTAATTAATTGGCATATTTCAGGTAAGGTCATCGAATTATTAAGATCAATCCCCTGTATATGAAAACCTGATCTTTAGATCAAAAAATTATTTAATGTGTTGTTTCCGTTATTTTTATTTTATTTTGCGCATTGTGCACGTGAATTACTTTTTAGAAATATTTTTCCCAATGTCAGAATCTCTTAGTACTAGCGTAACAACTTTTTATAGCATTTTCTTAATACTAAATGTCGTTAAGAGAATATATTAATTCATGATAACTATATATCAGCGTTTGTTTAAAGTTTTTTATTAGTACAGTACATTATGAACATAAGCTCTTCAGGCTCAGGATCTTTGGCTTCCATTTACTCTCTTGAATTTATGTCAATTAGTGCAAAAACTAAAAGAGACAAAAAAACCAAGCAAAGTATTTTATTATAATACAAGAGGTAGTAAAAAAGATGTTCTGTAAGTCTATATGAGTAATCATTTAATAATTGAAGTAAAGTTTAAAACCCAGAAAAAATACAAGGAAAATACTGGAAAGGCTATTTGTCTATGTAGTTGTTCAGCTGCAAAGTTTAGAATTCAGACACTTCATAGAATGTCTTGTTTGTTTGCTTTGTTGTTATTTATTTCAATTGACATTTGAACAAACCAAGCTCACTAACCATTGGCTTTTGTCGAATTAAGTTAGAAAGGTGTGTCTTTCGTTGGACAAGGGAGCACCGCAAGGGTGAAAGTACGTCTTACCTTAGAATTTCACAGATACATTGCAGTACCACTCATTCATGAGATCAATAAGAAATAGATATAATAGATATAATCAGATAGATATTTCGAATAGATATAGTCAATAAGAAATAGATACAATAGATATAATCAGATAGATATTTCGAATAGATATAATCAATAAGAAATAGATATAATTGATATAATCAGATAGATATTTCGAATTGATATAATCAATAAGAAATAGATATACTCATGACATCAATAAGAATAGATCATGAGAAATAGATATGAGTGGGAGGATATTTTTTTTCCAAATTCCTGTTCCTGTGGTACTACTAGCTGACTTTAGAAGATGCAGATATTAGGGTTTTAGTGGAATCAGGGACTGAACCCGGTGTTCCGGATCATAGTCTGATTTACTAAACATCGGTCTACCAAGACTCTAGAATGTCTAGATTACATTGAATGCATAATATTTGACGAATATTATTAATATTTCTTAATTTTTATGGGTATTTTTAATAACACTACAAATAAGCCAACAAGTTTTGAGATTCCATATGCTGCCAAATCTTTAAGCTGTTATATTCTTTTATAGACTCTTTTTCTTATAATAATTTTCTACACACAAGTTTGACATAAATTGTATAAAAGACTTTCAATTATTTTTAATACGGGATTGAATGAAACATTTTCTGACTACATTTTTGATAAAAGTAAAAACCATGAAATATAATAAAACAAATTTTCAAATCAGTTTACGAATTTTAATATGCTAAAACTTATTTTCGAACTTTATTAATTTAAATGTTTCTTTTATTAATCCAGTAAAATACATAATTGGACTGAAATTTATTTATCCTATTTTTATAACACATTCGTAAGAAAGATTTATCTAACGCAAGAACTCGATAAATTACATCCAGCTACCTTCACCTAAATACTTCCAAAAGATTACTCTTTCACCTTATTTACTATTACAAAAGCTCAATACAAAGGCCTTACTATTTATTTTGGAAGGAGAAATTTCTCATTTTCTGATTTAAGATCATATTTCAAGATGTTTACTCCCCAACAATGGCCACATTTAGCTGTTCTTTCCAATATATTAATGTTGGAATATAATATTTCATTTTCCTCAGGTTCACGTGACTTTCTGATAAAGTAATAAATTTTCTCAGACACGGAGCAATGCACTTTTGCATCATTTATTTTCGAACTCTAAGAAGTTAAACGTTACAGTCATTTATTAACCTTTAGTTATTGGACATACATTCTAATTATATTATTTGACTACATTAATGTTCCATATTATGTTCTATATTAAAGTCATGTTATATTTTAAATTATGCTCTATATTAAAGTAATGTTATATATTAAAGGATTTATATATGTATGTATTTAGCTCAAAGAATGTTCTTAGTAACATATTTCATAACAACAATAAGGTGTTGTTCAGATAGTGTTGTTAAATATTTCCAATAAGCAAGTAAAATAGTATAAGTTGCAATGTTAAGATGTGTTCCTTTTTTTTTTTTAATTGAATACCCTGGGAAACAACTTTTTGCTGCATTTATGAAAATACTTGGTATTGCCTAATTCGGGTGTGGGGTTTTCATGAAATGTCATCTCTTAGTTTTGCTTTTAATACTACAATATTTATAAATTACGTTTTTAGTAATTTTTTCTCTAAATGTACAAGTTTAAAAACGATATATAAATAACAGGGGGCCACATAATATTTTCTGGATATTTCTTGGGGAGTTAGGGCACATCATAAGGAGTAAAATTGCATATTAACCCATACCCCTAATTATCGTCATACGTGGCTAGGAGCACATCCCTATTACGAAAAATTTAAAATCACAGAATGATAGAGTTCAAATTAGGAAAGAGCCTCTAGCGGCGTAGTATGATATTTTCGGGAATGAGTTTCCATGAAATTTTAATCCTGATGATGTGCTCTAACTCCCCTAGAAGTCGTTACTAGTCGAAAAGTTTATGTGACTCCCTGTCATATGTGACGTTCTTAATTTTACGTTCGGTTATATTAACGAATACTTCGACAAAATATGAACTATGACAATATGAAATATGACATCCGAAAAAAAGGAACTTGAACTTGGAGAGAGCAACCAGTTGCAGGTTTGAAATCAGCGATGCAAAAATATCTAAGAACTGCTAAAAAACTTCTGAACCGGAAAAAAATAAGTTCCCAGTGGTATAACTATATGCATTATGTTTGAAAATATTACTACTATTATTAGTCACTATATTAACATTATGCTTTTAAAAGCACATTTACCACACTTTTTTTTTAAATCTTAAATATTTATTTTTTTATTTATAATCTCTAAACTCTTAACATAGCAATTCGTTTGCATTATTTTTTATTAACGTTCTATTATTTTGATTTATTGCTCGAGTTAGGAGTAGAAACCAATGAAATGTTAGGTCAAGCATTAACACTAGGTGAGACAAATGGTCAGTTAAAAGAAGTTTGCTACGGATCATTAATTTGTCACTGGAGGCCGTCTGTCACCAATATATATAAAACGAAACCCTTGTTAGCCTTCGAAGATATATTTCTATATTTGTAAAAATAAAAATAAAAAGATTTATGGTTGCTTTACTTTTACAGAGACGTATTACATTGGATCAAGTATTAAAAGAGAACTATTGTTATAAATCTAAATTGAATAATTAGGTACAGCAAAAATGTATAAATTAATTAGTATATAAGATAAGAAAGAGAGTCTTGTTTCAAGATAAGTAATCAAGTGGTGTCGATGAAGTGATTGTCGGTGAAATGAGCCAGACCCATTTTACTCTACTGCTATTATTAAACACTTAATTCAAGAGTTTAAAACTAGGAGAATTGTTCTTATTTTTATTATCATTATTATAATGTAATTCTGCACTACATTTTATGATAAAGTTATTCAGAAAGATGGTTTGATCTTATTAACCATTTTGCAATTATTTTTGCGCAAAAAACATTAATATACTGTTATAAATTGCAGTTAAGGAGATCTGTAAAATGATTTCAATCTTAAAGATCAGCTTCATGAACGATGAGATGCAAGCAAAAATCGTATTTAATATATCAGGCCGTTTGGCAAGCAAAAATATTAAATTACTGTTGTGCAATCATCACATTTGTTTGAACAATTTAATGTTATATAATGTTATAATTTTTCAAATGTTATTTAATGTTATTTTTAAAAAATGATTACTTAAAAAAATTACTTAGAGATTCTAAATATTTATAATAATAGATAATAATATTAAGGCGTGGTAAGTGGAGGCACAAGCGTAAGCAAATAGGCTTTTAGTACATATATACCAAGCGTGGAGGTAGCGGGTTTGAGTCCCGCTGTTACCCTGGATGTAACTTCGTGCTGTTTTTCTTATTATGCTATCTGTCCTTCTATTTGACAAAGGCTTATAAGCCTAAATTGAGCACACAAGCCTGAAAATGTGTGTGATTCGAATAAAACAATTTCAATATGCATGTATGTTAAATAAATAATTTTAACTTTAGTAGGGAAGCNTGTCGATTTTACTACTGAGTCAACAATTTCGTTTCCTGTTATATTAGCATGACCAAGGATCTAGCAAAAATCTACTTTATGTCCATTCTGTAAAAAATGTCAAGTATGTCTAAAATTTTATTGAAATGGAGGGAGATATAGGAGATCGATTATGTAGCGCTTCAAGCAACTTTTGAATCTGAATATATAAACAATTTTGTGCATTTGTGGGTTAATATGTAGTGAAGTGCTAAGAGTATGGCATGAGATTCAGTCATAAATACTGAGAAGTTTCGATAAAGTTTTTCTTAAATGGTGCGATCAAGAAATATAACACCACTTGCTGTGTGACCTTCACTTTTAGATACGTAAATAGATTTATATTCAGAATATTCTTTTCTGTTTAGATTTAACAGTCTGTTGATAAATAACATCTGCAGTTTGTCTCTTTATCAAATTGTTAAAAACGTCTAAGGTTGGAACCTGAGTTTGGTGAAAAAGTCGGTAAGATACTAAAATCCTCTAGATTAAAATAAGCTAAAAGTTTTGTCATCCTCAAATCAAAAGTCGGTATTGAAGATGTTTTGTTCATGAAAAGTGTTTCGTAATTGGGCGTTTCGTAACGTTTTGATAAATAGAATGGTAAGAATGGCTCCTGATATAAAAATAGTAAGTTAATGATAGCTTGTTTCGCCTTGTGGAGAGGGATGGTTCATAATAGAGTACATTTAAACTCTTAATTGGAGAAGCTCGGGATGCTCCTGTGGCAATATGTATGCCTGCGTTGTGGTTTTTGTCAAGATATTTTAGAACTGATTTTCTAGCAGAACCGTAAACATTGCAGCTATAATCAACTTTAGATCGGTTAATATTTCGATATATTTTTAACATTGAATTCGTATCTGCCCCTCAAGATGAGTTTGTTAAAACTTTCCGTAAATTTAATTTTGCGTTACGAGATTTTCTTAAATATAATATGTGGTTTAAAAGTTTATTTTTAGTCTAAAACCATACCAAGAAACTTTATCTCATTCAAAATTGGAATGCGAAAACTATTCAGGTAAAGCTCGGGGTCAGAATAAGGTCCTCTTCGTCTACGAAAATGCATACAAGATGTTTTAGTTGATGAAAAGGTAAAACCATTCAATTCTGCCCACTGCAATAATTTTTAATGGAATTTTGCAATTGTCTTTCAATTGTGCTTAGGTGAGAAGCTTTACAAGAATTGCTGAGATCGTCAACAAATAATCTTCCATTCACTGTTGGTGGCAATATTGACGGATTTTCATTAGGAATAGTGTTGCACTGAAAAATAACACTGCCCTGAGGTACACCCTCCTCGTGAATAAAAGTGTCTGATAAAATATTATTCATTCTTACTAGAAATATCTTGTTAGTTTAAACGTTTTGAATAAAATAAAGCATTTTACCGGCAATATTACAATTTAAACGATTTCGTAAAATTCCGTATCGCCATGTTCGGTCGTAAGCTTTCTCTATGTCAAAAAAATATGGTTACGAGATGCTTCGTGAGAAAAGTCTCAGAAATGTTTGTTTCCCGAATCATGAGGTTGTCAACTGTAGAGCTGCATCTGCAAAACCCGCTTTGTTTATTTGATAAACTTTTTCAGGATTCTAATACGTATTCAAAACTTGAATTTATAATTCGCTCAAGAAGTTTGCAAATACAGCTAGTCAGAGTAATTAGTCGATAATTTGAAGGATTTTCCGAATCTTTGCCTGGCTTAAGAACAGCAACAACATATGAACTATTTTTCTAACCATACTTTATTGAAAAGTCGTAAAAGTGAGTGCAGTTGAGAGTCTGATAGATGCCTAAACATATTATTGTGGATATTATCAAGTCCTGGGGATGTTTCTTAATATTTAATTATGGTAGACTTTAGTTCATGCATAGTTAAGGGTAAGTTATATTCGTCTTTACGTTAGATTTTTACATTTAGAGTACATTTCGAGATATTTTTGGAGATTTATTGGAGATTTGTGACTTTGAAAGGATTGGAGAAAAGTTTTTTTACTGGTGGCAAAGGAAAGGTTTTGGGCTAAAGTGTTTGTGATTTCTTTAAGATCTGTGATTTTATTACTGTTCTCTCAGTTAAATGTGTACACTGTTCAGAAATTATTTTCATTTTCTTCTATACAACTGCTGATTTAGTATTACTTGTTATTTCACTTACATATTTAATCCACGAATATCTCTGACTTTGTCTGTGAATTCTTCTAGCGAGTGAGCGTGCTTGTTTAAAGAGAAGTTTTCAATTGTTGGATTGCGACGAAATGTCCTTCAGACTCATCTTTGTTTTCTATTAGTTCGATCACAATCTTTATTCCACCAAGACTTGGGATATTTTGGTAGTTTTTGTGTTGTATACGGAATGGATTTTTCTGCAGCAGGTATTAAAGCGTTTGTATCATATTATATGGCTGGACTGCAGACTGGCAAATACTGCTAGACTGGATAAATACGTGGTGAGCATAACGTTAGAACGACAGTGTGACAGTGTCTAATTGGAAAATGGAAGTGTGTTTTTTTATCAGTATTCAACGACCAGAGTTGCTGATCGTCAATTAACTTTTCAATTTGATTGTCGCATGGATTATTATCATTACTTCCCCACATTGCACTATGTCCATTTAAATCTCCCGTGATTATGAAAGGCATGGGTAATTGAGTAACTAGCAATTCAAGTTCTGATTGTGTAACAGTTTGGTTTGGTGGGAGGTACAGACAACGTATTTTTATGAGTGATTGAGAAGTTATTGATGCTGCTAACCGTTTACAATGAGGTTGAAAGAGGAAATTTGGAAGATGGATAACTTTTAGATATCAAAAGGCATAGGTTCTTTAATACCAGTTATACAGTCTTTTATTATATGGGTATATCCTTTTAAAGTAGCCTTCTGCTCAAATTTCAAAAATGTTTCCAGGATTGTAAAGCAGACAGGTTGATATAAAAGCCATGACAATTCCAAGATACTGTTTTCTGTCCATTATTTATTTCTTAAATTTTGTGTTTTTAGGGTTCAGGTCAACAGGCGTTTTCATTCCTTTTTTAGTTTGTGTAACTGTGCTGAAAGTTTAAATTGTGTGTTGATTTTCAATAATTTCCGATCCTTTTTAATAGTTATGTGACAGGTATCAATAACGCCTTGAGTAAAGCGTCCTTCAAAGATATCAGATAATGGGAAATATTGCTGAACTTTATCCGATATGACGCCTTCAGATATATTTAAAGTATTATATTTAGATACAGTTATAGTGACATTGCCAAGTTTATGAGATTTTAGTCGTGCTGTAGTTTGTTTGACAGAGGATGTTTAAACTAATAAATCACCTGATGGCAGCTGTCGGACTTTTCTAGAGTTTTCTATGAGTAGTTCTAGCTATTTTTGTACAAGAAATGGAGACAAAGTAAGAAGTTTCCTTTCGGTAGAGTTAAGTATTATAAATCTTTTTTGTAGGGTCGGTTTTAGAACTATTTGAGAGATTAAAACTAGGGTTGGGTTTGCTTTGATTATGCGAAAAAGTTGTTCTCTCATTATTGCACAAAGATGTTCCGCTAGACACTACAAAGCCCACCATCGCACCCAACAAGGCGAACAGAAATACCAAATCTGAATATTTCAGCCTTGGTACTCTATTCAGGGTATATCCAGGTATAGCGCTACACGAGCGGAGTGTGTCTCAGCTAAAACTATTATAGTTCAGGGGCACTCCCATGGAGCATCACGTAGTCCCAAGCATGGTGCTTTTAAAAATGTCCCACCACCCATTGCATTGTCGTTCACCACATTTTTCCACAAATAAAATAGAACACATTAAGTAAAAATATCACGTAAAAACAGAAAATAAAATATAACGAAAAAGGCTAGTAGCGAATTCAAATGGACTTACATGAACGGGAAATTTTTCAAGAAAGATTTAAAATATTTTCATGACAGGATTGCCAGATTACAAAATAGGAAAATAGAAGTGCAGATTGAGGAAATAGCGTAAATAGAGGAGTTTTGTTTTATAGAGCGTTCTTACTGCAGTACCGAAGTGCGTTTGATTTGTTAGTTACCAAGGATGGGCCAAAAAAATGGATGTGAGCAAGGTATTATTTTGCTGGATAATTTAAAGAATGTGACAATTAATAATTTTAGAAAATTAACTTTTATTTAAGAAAAAAATAAAATAAACAGTAAAGAGACGGAAAATGAATTGCCTATTTTGCACATACTTTTAGCAATGGAATTGCCCGAAATAGATTATATATATATATATATATTAATNTGTTATATATATATAAATTATTTTTTTTCTCTACAAAATGATAAAACGTGAAATATAGATATATGATACATTTCAATTAGTGAGACATTATTTTAACTATAACCAAGGTAATATGGATATGTAAGCAATATGTTTTTAAATGTTAAGTCTTAATAGAAACTAATACTGCTGATTAAATACACCCTACTGTTCTAGTTAAATTTAGTCTGACTAGTCATGCATTTAAGCAATTACGTGTCTGAGTTGAAAATACCTTATCTAATTGAAAGGCACTGCTTAGTTCTAAAACTTGTTTGCAACGTTTAATATTCACGAGTTGAAAATGTTCAAATGTTTAAAGTTTAATTTTATAAGGATATTCTATAGAGTAGTGTTCTTTAAAAATATTAATAATATAAAAGGAAACTTTTTTTGCAGTTCAGTACTAAAAAATTAAAAGAAAATAATAACAAATTATATTGGCTTATGAGACATAAATTGAAAGATCTGGAATATATTTTAAATATTAATACAATATTTACTTAAAATATTCTTTTGAAATATTAAGTAAGCAACCGAAAAATACATTTTTATCTTAAGAGATACAATGTTTAGTTTTCTGTCTGTGTTACTTTTATTTCAGTTATTCCTATACTCCCAAAAATGTCAACTTCTTCTCGAATGTCACAAAAATGTTTTGAGAAT
The DNA here is from genome assembly GCF_043381705.1 of Parasteatoda tepidariorum. Classification (NCBI taxonomy): domain Eukaryota; kingdom Metazoa; phylum Arthropoda; class Arachnida; order Araneae; family Theridiidae; genus Parasteatoda; species Parasteatoda tepidariorum. The sequence continues at coordinate 27,438,702 of NC_092208.1, read as the reverse complement.
TTTATATGATTGATTGTGATATGTGATATTATTGTGATAAAGATGACGTTCAAAGATATTTATATGTTCTTTTATAATTTGCAGGACCTGAAAAGTGATATTTTATGTTTATTGCTTTGAGATTTATCTTACATTGGAAGAGTTTGAAAACAAACCCATAGTTTATAAGTATTTAAAAACTGCAAAAAAAGGGTTTTCTATAGTTTTATTTGTATAAAGTATTTCGGGTTTTAAAATTATTACAAATAAATGTTAATATCTATAATTCATTCTGTTTATTTTTCAAATCCTTTAGAATAATTTTTGTTTTTTCTATTCAAAACTTTTGCTTTAAATAATTAGTTTATCATTGTTTATTAGGTTTGTTTACTCAATTTAAAAAAAAAATTAAAGCAGATTCAAGAAAAAGCTGGAAATGAAATAGAAAACTGAGACAAAATAGGGCAAAAAAGACATATTTGGCACATTTGGCTCATTTAAAAATATTAATGCAATTAAAAATCAGTCTAAATGAACTATGTAATATTTAATCTATATCAGAAAGAGAGTTAAAGAAACAAAATCAGTCAACATGTTTACTTAAAATTTTATCTCCTACTTTCAATTCTAAAAAAAAATATTTGAGTCAAAACAATGTTAAACCCAATATGTATGTAAAGGAAGCTATTTAAATATGCTTGTATTTATTATTTATGCATTAATTATCTATTTATTATTAACATGTTACCCTGGCACTTATTATTTTTTGTTACTTATTTATTTTCAAAGTAACGAAATATTTCGTCATTCTATTTCTCCTTTTAAATAAATAAATAAAAACAGGAAAACTTCGTGCTGCCTAATGTATCTGACTATTCTAATGATCATTATCTGTATAATGTATCTGACTATTCTAATGGTCATTATCTGTATAATGAATAATGTATCTGACTATTCTAATGATCATTATCTGTATAATGTATAATGTATCTGACTATTCTATTGTGAGCACCATATAGCTGGATCAATTTCACATTAATAGCATATAAAAGAGATATATAACAGAGACATAAATTACACCTACGCTCGAAACGGGATTCAAATCCGAGATCTGCCCAGTACGGGGCCAACTTCTTGATTACCATTCACTTTATTTTCAATCGGCCAGACTTCATTCTTGTTCCTTCATTCTAGTTAACTATCTCCCACAATGCACTATGATGAGGTTTCAAGTAAAGGAAACATTTTCGTCATATGAACTCTAAAGCAAAAAAATCGACTCACCAAGAAGCAATCATCCGATTGCTTCTTGGTGCCAGATTACAGTGGTGCATGGCTCGATCAGGCTGGAATGATGCCGACTGGGGACGTATAGTCTTTAGCGACGAATCCCGTTTCCAACTGCGTCCTGACGATCATCGAAGACGTGTTTGGAGACGCACAGGGCAGAGGGGGGATCCTGCCTTCACTATTGCACGCCACACCGGCCCTCAACAAGGCATTATGGTCTGGGGTGCCATTTCCTTTGACAGCCGGACCCCTTTGGTCGTCATTAGAGGTACACTTACTGCACAGCGGTACGTCGACGACATCCTAAGACCTGTTTTGCTACCGTTCCTTTTGCAGCGCCCTGGGCTGGTTTTTCAGCAGGACAATGCCAGACCACATACGGCACGTGTTGCTATGAACTGTCTGCAAGCTTGTCAAACTCTTCCTTGGCCTGCCAGATCACCAGATCTCTCTCCCATCGAGCATGTCTGGGATATGATGGGAAGGCGATTGCATCTGGCACGGAATGTTGATGACCTCGTTCGACAATTGGATCGAATTTGGCAGGAAATACCGCAAGAGACCATCCGGGAGCTTTATCGGTCTATGCCACGCCGTGTGGCAGCTTGTATCCAGGCTAGAGGCGGGTCAACACTTTATTGAACTTGTTACTGTAACTTCGCAATAAATTATTCAATTGTTCTGAAATTTTTATCATTTGCTATTCTGTACCTTGTCTTCCTATCCACCAATTTTCGTTTCAATCGGCAACTCCTTCTTGGTACGTAGATTTTTTTGTTATAGAGTGTATTTAAGAATTTCAGTTTCGTCACAAATCACGTCCATTTCGTGTAAAAATACTTTGCAAAATTAACGAAATATTTTGAACTATTCCTAAAGTGCAAAATTTCTTAATAATATATTTGGTTTGATAACACTAATTTTTATGAACCATGCACATAATCAGTTTCATAGTCATTACATACTTTTGTTATTAAAAGGGAATAAAAATTTATAATTCCATTACAAGAGTCAATTTTCAAGTAACTTTTGCATTAACTACCTATTATTTGAAATATATTGATCATATAAAACAGAAATAAAAATGCAATTAGCAAAGCAAATAAATCATATAGCTCATACATTAAACGTATAAGCAATTTTCCATATATACAATAATCAATATACTCAACAGTTACATAAAACAAAATTTCGCTAACTTGTATCCGACGTTGTAAACACTGCTGTGGAAAAAAGTTTTATAAAAAAAATTAACTAGGTCTTAGAAAATTCAAACATGCATAATATGGCTTCATATTTATCATCGTTTAAAAAAAAGCGTTTTGTATTTTTTTCGTTATTTATTTTAAAAATATTTGATATCAACAGTTATTAATGCAATTTTTCTTTTAAAAAACTGCTTTGTCTACTCTGGTCTTTTCCACACATCAGTGATTTATTGCTTTGGCGAAGTTTAATAAATAGAAATGATATATTGCATCAAGCATTGTTATTTTCTTCGATGATTTATGAAAAAATAAAATAGAGTAAAGTTCAAAAAGAAATCCATACTTCTTTTGATAAAGTTGTGAAAAAAAGTATTTAGGGTAGGTTTGTCATTGATTTAATTTAGAGGAGATACGTTTGTGAAACTGTTATTTTAAGATTTTTTTCGTTCTATAATTCTTATACGAGTGTTTTAAATCAGTTTGAAAGTGATTTAAATTAATTTATGGTAAATAATAATACAGTTTAAAGCATTTAAATCATGCATTTTTTTTTCAAAAAATGAAACTTAATATATATATTTTTTTAAAACAAATAATTTAAAATGGTTGAGCTCTTTATTTACATTTGGATAATTAGCAACCATGCCACTCAGAATAATAATTAATAATATTATTTTAAACTGTTATTTATTATTGAAAAAAAATAGATCCATGTATTGATAGAATAGTTAAGAAATAAAATTTATAAAGCAAAAATTATCTAATTGTTAATTAATATGTGATTGAACTGTATTTATGTTATCTTTCTTCAGTCTGGCCTTTTTAACAGAATATTTGGGGAAAAAAATTTCATAAATAGTTTAGCAATATATTAGAATAAAACCATAATAATATCGTCATGACATAGTGATAATGATAACACATTATAACATCCGTATATTATATTATTATACAAATATTATTGTAACATCCGTAAAATACTATTAATATTATTAATGAAATCTCCTAAGTAAAACTAATATTTCTTGACAAAATTTATTAATCAAAATGCTATAAATATATTTTCAAGAACTATTATTATTTTGAAGTTTGGAAAAGTAAAAAAACTTTTGGAATTTTTTCTTCTCCATTTTTCTTCCTAAATCTACTTATTTTAATACCATGTAATAGAACTACGACCAAAGAAATTGCTTCACGAATTCCCGTAGATTCCCTTACACCGTAGATAAACCCATGAAATGAAATAGCAATGCCTAATTATCGAACACATTTTTTACTTCAAAAATCTAATTCATTTACAGTTAACATCAAAAAGATCATCTGCTTACAATTCATGACTTTAATGCGTTAAAACAAAATACTGAAATATATGAAAAAATGGCGGGAAGCTATTTCTCATTCCTTAATTCTCATAAAGCAATAATATGCATTTGAAACAGCAAAAAATAATACACAGCTCAAAAAAACTAAAGGAAAATTGTGAATATTGTACAAAATAACAGTATAAGCAATTTTTTTTCTTTGCATAAAATGGAAGAAGAGAGTCACAAATGCAAATTTTTCTTATTTTTAAACTTTGTAGCATGCAGCTTTTGAGTTTGACGTAGAAGACAACGCTTTAGAGACAGAAAATTTGATTTGGCATTTAGTTTAATGTAAGTCCAAGCCAGAAAAGTATGATCAACATTCAAAAGGCCCGTTGTTTCGATTAATGCAGTATCTCAACTAAGTCATTGAACCGAATCGGAGGCTTGGAAAGTTGTTGGCCAGTTAGAGGAAGGCCAAACACAAGCCAAAGTAGCAGAAGCCATTGGAGTTTTTACAAATTGTGATTTCCAGGTACTGGAGCCATTTTTTGGAGACTGGATAGGGCTGAAGACAAGGGCAAGGCGTAGACGTACAAGAACACCCAATAAAGACCATTATTTAACGCTAACGGCTTGGAAATACCTAAATATGAATGTCATTCTTCTTCAACCACATCGTCGCTCGGCTACTGGCACCATAGCTTTAACATAAACAGTCCAAAACCGCCTTCACACTGATGATCCTGCAAAGCCTCGTCTCACCCGTCGGAACTGGGCAACAGAGCATGTGAACTGGAAGAGCAAAGAATGACGCAATATTCTTTTCACTAAGGAGTCAGGTTCTGTTTATCCTAAGGCTCTTCCTAAAATTCTGTTCATCTGATCATCCTCGGTTCATCCTAAAAATATGCGTATTTTTATCTGGGGAGTACGTGGCACTCGAAACAATCCTGCGTTCGTACACGAAAGTGTAAGATTTGGCGGTGGGGGATAAATGATCTATGATGGCATCGCCATTGATGAGCCACTGATCTCCATATCTTTCGAAAGGGAGCTCTGACTGCTCGCCGATATAAGGATGAGATGCTGAGATATATTCTAGTCCTTTACGCTGCAGCAATTGAATATGAATTCCAGTTAAGGGACGACAATTGCAGGCTACATCGTGCAAACTTGGTGTTTTGGTGCATGTTTGGGACATTCAAGGCAGACAAATTGCTTGATGCCACCCCCACAAACCCTCCAAGAGCTCTTCTGGAGGATAGGGACAGAATGCTCCAGCCCCTCATTAACCACATTGACTCGATGTATCAAAGGTTTTCGATTTTTTTTAACGAAACACCTTTTTTTACTTGCTTTTCTCATAAGCACAAATTACGATTTTTTTTCTTTTGTAACTAAATGCTCAATAAAATTCATTTTTTACTCCTATGTGAATTTTATCTCATCCTATTATGCCTGTCAATAATGTACCAATCATTCAAACAATTCGCCAAGTGCAAGATCAACCCAGAATCACAATACCCTTTCATTATTTTGAGCAGAGTACAATATTCAGTTAAAATTTTATTCACTCGATTAATTTCATATTTAACTATATAATTTAATTATATAGTTTAGATATCCAACTTGCCATTTAAAACATGACTTAGCTAGTTAATTATCTTTTCTAAAAACAATTTTCAGAACTTTGTGATCTCTGCTGAATCAAATTCAGAACAATATTTCCAGAAATATTTTAGATACCAGCTAAATACCCATCTTCGTACGGGAAGGATAAAAAAAATCAATCAATTAGTACTGAATGACACTCGAAAACATCGACAAATCTGAAACGTGTACACCAACACTGTTGAAAAGCTTAGTAGGATCCATATTTTTAGGGTTATTTATAAATCAGTGAAAAATAGCAAAATGGTTGCTTTAATATGGGTGTGCAAAAAGTAACAGACTTGTTTTTGCTTTCACTTTAATCTTACAATATATAATTCCCATTAGTTTCTAGTATGCTTGAATTATTTTTATTTTCAAAATAATATAAGACATAGAATTATTTTCCCTTTCTTCTAATTGGTTGATAATAAAATAGTTTGGACCTCTCTTTTTTCTTCCTATTATGCTGATTATAGTCTCCCAGAAAATTTAACTTACCCTGTTTTTCCTCTGAGCTCAATTAATAAAGCTATAATCTATATTATATAAAACGCTAATACGTATGTATCAATAAAACCGATGATATTTCTTTTCTCGCGTTGGCAACAGTTTTCATTTTTAATTGATAGGATTCGGCGCTCAAGAGCACGTAGTGAGCATCATATGGCTAATCTATATTATATAAAACGCTAATACGTTTTAATTGATAGGCTTCGGCGCGCAAGAGCACGTAGTGAGCATCATATGGCTAATCTATATTATATAAAACGCTAATACGTTTTAATTGATAGGCTTCGGCGCGCAAGAGCACGTAGTGAGCATCATATGGCTAATCTATATTATATAAAACGCTAATACGTTTTAATTGATAGGCTTCGGCGCGCAAGAGCACGTAGTGAGCATCATATGTCTAATCGGGTGAATTCTCACCGAATTATCAAAAAAATTCTCACAAAATTATCTTCATCGAAGCCGATGCTTTACATCCGGCGTTCAGTACTATTTCATATTGTTTTACAACACATGGTTTTAGCCCTCTGGTGGGAAAGACTTTAAAACAAAACTTACAACAGTTACTTTTCTCAACAACTGAAATTTAGAATAGTGTGATTAAGAAAAATATGTGAACTGTTTGCAATTTCAAATTAATATTGAAATGCACAGGTTTAGAATTTTCTACAGTGAAAAGTTTTCGGAACTTCAGTGTTCAAAAAAGTCTACAAAAGCTAGACGTTAAGAACGTATCCAATGAGGAAGCAGAGCAAGCATCGGATTGCGAAGCAATCCGAAATGAACTGCGAAAGCAGTTCCTGGGGTTGGCGAGAGCCTGCGAGCAGGGGGCGAAGCCTCCTAGTAATTTAATTAATTAACTTATTTGTTATCTCTTGTTGACCTTCCCGATGACTTTTCATTATTATAATAAGCAAAATCATTCATTTGCTTATTACAATAAGCGTTTTTTGTAGTTGATCCCAATAAAATAGAGATTAACTGTATTTGACATTATTTGCCATGTTGATATAGCTCGCGGCCAATTCATGGTAGTCCAAATTTACCACTGTCAAGTAATTTTCTCCGGCACATATCCCTTTCAAGTGTCAGTAAGACACTTATTTCCTCAGTAACGATATTAAAACTGCCAATAGTCTTAGCACTATTAATTTATATTTGTTGATTATTGAAATTACACTGCTGTGTAGTTTTAGTAATCACTAAATATATCAACATAATGCATTATACTTATATTTGAATATTTGATACATAACCCTTCAACATTTGAATTTTGTACAAAATATAATTATTATTGGCTACAAAATATTGCTGAAATTTCAAAAACATATAGAATTTCTTATTAAAACTGCACTAATTATCATTATACCAGCAGTGCATATTTATTATCAAAACTAATTAAGCGTTATATGAGTATGGCAATTTTCTACTGTTTTCCTAGGCGAATTTCTCATTAAACTTTTTCTCCATTAACTTTGCATTTCAGCATACTGCTTATTTTTTTCATTTAAATTAATACATATTGCCAATATTAATCTATAATTATTATCAATAATAATATGGCGGATAACAATATCCTCCAAACGAAAAATATCGTTTCTCCATTGACTTTTTTTTAGTTGAGAGATTATTTTTTATTTTAATTAATACATATTATCAACATTAATGAAGCATCATTATCGTCAATAATAGTATGATGATTTTTAATGGTTCTTCCAAATGAATAAATACCTTTACTCTTTAATTTTGCTGTTTAGTACATCGTTCATTTCTTTTATTTCAATCCGTGTCTTCTAAGTGAATTAGTCTCATCCTTCCATTAATTTTCTGACATATGAATTTATTTGACACAGCAAATAACGATAATATAATAAAGTACCAGCAATAAACTCTTTTCTTGATCAAATATAGCTATAAGCAAGCAGTCTTTAAAATATTTGAAGAAATAGAATTTAAAACATTGACTAAAGCTTAACCAATTAGAAAATTCCATTTTGTTTTCTGCTCATCCCGCTCGAACGGTATTTCGCAAAATGTTCTATTGTTGACAATGAACTTCCTTGTTCTTCGATTTATCTATAAAACGAATTTCATCGTTTTCTGCATGATGCTTTATGAGTCTGTAAAGGACACACTCTCATGGACAGACATTCATTTTTATTTATATTGATAAATTATAAGGCAGATAATTTCCTAATTGCCATGGATTAATCTTCAGATACATAACTAATGTATGCGGAACTAAAAAAAAGACTCATCTGACATAATTCATTATTAACTTGGTTTTATATTTTTACCCATTAAATGAAGATGCACTGCAAAAAAAGAATTTCACAAAATTGTCCAAAATTTTTTCAAAATACTCAAAAAAATATATATACAAATTTGAAAACCTCATGTACTCATTATTGAGTATTGACATTTTCAAAACAGCATATATTAATTTGTGCGATTATGCTCACTCTCGTTTCAACATTAAATTTTTCAAAATGACAAGACATAATTAGTGATTTTTGGACTGCATTTTGCTTAAAACTGAATATATGCTGTTTGGAAAACTTTTACACCATGTATTTAATAATGAGAACATGGAATTTTTAGATTCGAATACATTTGTTTTAGTGCTATTTTGACACATTTTTGCTCAGTTTTCAGGGCAGGGTATTTTGCTCAGGGTATTTCAGGTACTGAGCAAATTACCTACTTTAGGGTATTTTGCTCAGTTTCCACTTAATATAACATCACAGACACTAACTAACTGATTAAAAAGCCACAGAAAATTAACTACACAAGTTTGATGAGAAAATAATGAGAAAAATAGAAACAAAATTTTACATACATCTTCGACCCGATTACTAATGCAGGACTGCAATTAGGAAAAATGCATGGTCCAAACTACGAAAATATAGTTAAATTTACCATATATCTTGCTCTGTGGTAACGCTAAAAAACTCGGTATCTTTTACCAACGAGCTTTGGGAACGAGTTTGGTAAAATGAACATTGAAATATGGTATAAAATAGAAATAAGACATATATAAAATCTTAACAATTAAAATAAAAATGAAAATATAAATGTGCGTTTGCAAAACAGTACTTCGTCAGGGGACACACTGTCTGCAAATTATATTATGTGCTAAAATTTATATTATGCCCTATATTATGAGCTAAAATTTAGTATATGGATGATTCTCACGAAACATGATATTCACTGTCCCTTGCTCAAAGATCTAATACTATAATACTAAAAAAACTTCTTTTTTTTAAAAAAAAATAATAAATAGCATTGCTGTTAGCATTTTAAAATGACTTTGCACTAGCATTGATTGGTTTGTATACTTAAAAAATTTAATTGGATATCAAAATGTCATTTTCCTCGCATGTCCCAAACAATATTTACAATAATAACTAGCTTCAAAACTTCCCATACATTTTTCAAAAAAAAAATTTTTTTTATCTTTTATTTTTTTAATCTTTTTTTATGTTAGCATTTCTAGAATATACGCAGAGGGTATTGTTTACTAAAACTTCGTTTAAAATAATTTTTTCTGTCAATAATTTGTTTGTCCCATGAAAATCTGGCTACTTTTATTTAGCGATTTATAACCAAAATAGATTGCGCCAGGAATCAATATCTTATGTAAATAGATTGATTAGATACCCTCCTATCTGAACATGTCTTGTTGCATGAATAAAGAACCAATTTTCTGGCTCAAAATCTATTTCAAAAAATTTTTCAAGGTGAGTAGGTTTTTATGCTGTCATTTTCCTGGCTTCTTGAAATCATTAATAACAAAAACTACATAGATTTATCTGAGTTATTTTAAGAAATACTGTTGTTTTCTGCAGAATATAAACGTCTTCGGCCAAAATATTAAATTAAAGTAAAGTTATATGCTATAAAATGGCGAATTTGTCATTATCCTGGCTGTCATTTTCCTGGCTTATGAATGCCAGGACATTGAAGTGCTACCAGAAATTCCTTTTTTTAACTGCTAATACTGTAAAGAGGGAAAGCAAATGCTTGGAAAGCAAGAGATTGTAATATGCTTGGATGTAATCAAAGTTATTTATTTATTCAATGATTGATTATTACACACAATTTTATTCTGCACATATCAGCAACAAAAACTTTTTTACTTCTTTCTACAGTGGATAAAAAGAAATAATTAAAGCAATTTATGGTCCATCTAACATAAAGGCTTAAGTTGAGTTACTTACTATTAACTTAAAATGACTGTTTTTTAAACTTCTAAGGTAATATGTCATTTTCCTGGAGTTCAAGATTTGGTGAATTTCTATTTTATTTTTTTTCTCGAACAAATGTCAATAAACTACACTGCTGCCTGTAAGATATTAATAAATGTAACTAAAGAAGTATACAAAAAAAATTTTGATTATTTTGAAGACTTCAAATTTGAAGAAAGTTTTTGGTCCGAATTGTCATGTTTCGTGAGAACCACCCCTGTATGGCAATTTTATCATGATACCTCAGAACATGGCATAAAAATCATAATTTATTCGGTTAAATTAACTTTTGTGATTCTTAAATTTAAACTATATGTGCTGCAATAAGAACTATAATTTTGAAATCCAGAATTTTCAATGATCCGTGACAACGTGAACGAAAAAACTACCATATTAATGGTTCAATTACCGTATATTTTGGTTTTAATAACCAGAATTATGATTTTTTTTACCTGAAATTTGATTACCATAGAGTACGGTATTCTTACCTGATTATTTTTCTCCGTGTATGATGAGGGTATGCAATAATGGCGTTAGTCGCACAACTGTAGTGTACAGAGATGGGATCTAATATTGACAATTAGAGATAACACCAGCCTTCAAACGTGTCAGTAAGAAAATATGAACAAAATTTATATATTATTATTATATTATTATCTCAAAAGATGCATAGCAATTTAACGTTTATAACATTTTCTCATCGCTTCCCAAAAGTGACATTGAATTGCTAATTAAGCACTTTAAGTAGCAAATGAAAGTAAAAGAGTAATTTAAGTAGCAAATTAAAGTAAAATTGAGAAAAATAAATTAATCTATCTCTAAGAGTTTCTTAGAAAAGTATAGCCGAAAAAGTTTCAATAATGGAACGAGAATATTTTTTGAGACATTTTTCACTAATGCTAATTTTTAATCGATCCATATAAAAGAATTATTTTACAACATCGTAAGAGTTCGCAATTTTTTTTTGTGATTACTGTTTAAGGTCCAAAATGTTTTGGTTTAAGTTTGACTTCTGGTCCAATTTAATTATCTTTAAAGGTCACGGAATTCTGAACTTGAGAGCATTATATGGTTCACAACGGAGGTAGTAAATGTGCCTTTCTTCATCTTAACTTAGTGGAATTATTATTATTTTTTTGCATTTATCTGTAACACTTTACGGTGTTGATAAATGCAGCTTAAGTTTAAGAATAATTGTAGTTCTCATTTTCCTTTGTTTTTAACCCCTAAACGTGTGCGCTTGAACTAGTTCTAGCTCGTTTAACAGGCCAAACTGTGCACCCTCGAGAAAATTCGAGTAAGGTTGTATTTTAAGCAGCTGTAACTTCACACTCGAATATAATAAAATAAGTAAATAAAAAATACTGAAGCTAAAAAAATACGTTTTATTGATATTTATCATTTGCATAATATTGGTTCATTAAAAAATAAAATATAGCCTTAATCGAAATTTATTAAAATTAACATTCTTATATTCCTTACTAAAACAAGGTTTATCAACGTGTGGTTTTCCGCTGGGCATTTTCAAAAAATAAGTTATGAGGTTAATACTGGTGCCAAATAAAGGTTCAAATAGGATTGTTGATGCTTCCTTGAAACTTGGAACTTATAAGTTATTGAAAGTGTTTGGTAAGAGAGTATACCATGTATTTGATTGTCCATGGATAATTCAAAAGTAAGTAAAATAATAGTAGAAATTTTTTTTCAAATTTTTCTGCTTCCCCTTTATTAAAAAGTTGTCTAAACAAAATATTTAACACTACATTTATTACGATTTCTTTTAAATAAATGCTGATCCACGATGAGATATAACTAGCGAGGGTTTTTTAGAAAAAAAGGAAGAAAACAACCTTACTTTGCACTCATATATAAGTTTAGTACCATTCGTAGACTTATTAAACATAACGAAGAAGATTTCATGAAAGAATATACAACAATAGGGATTTGTGATAATAAATGACTAATGTGATAAATATTAAGATGTAAATGAGTAAAAAATTACTGAATTAGAGAATAGCTTTTTAAAATCTAAAAAAAAAAAAGAGATTTGCATATTTATTTTTATGTTTAATATGATTAAAAAAAAAAGCATTTAATGATGCATAAAGAAAATACCAATCATTACCAAGTGATTTTTTTCCAAGAATATTTCTATAAATCACATTATATAATGTTATATCACAGAATAATTCAAGTTTATTAAAATTTTCTTCTTATCTCAGATTTAAATCTAGTTCGACGTAATAAAGTTTCCAGCTACGACAGCAATTAAATATCAATTCGAAGCGACCATAATCACATCAGGACTTTTAGAAAACTATCGGCTTGGAAAGAGTTTAAACTCAGTTCCTAGGAATTAGTTTCCATCCAACGCAATTACCCAGACGAGGAGAAAATACGTTCTTCTAACAAGTAAACATTTGGGAATTGTTGATTACGCTTGGTTGAAAGAACAATTTGTTGAGGGAATAAATGTAATACCATAGGAATTCGAAAACTAAGTTGAATTGACAAATCTATAAAAGCTGCTGTATTGCTGTGCATAACGTGATTATAATTAAATTTAACTAAATTTTTACACTCAAGTTGTATTTATACATTCAATAAAAATAAATGCTAATATACCATGTTATTGAAAAAAAATTATTGGCATATTAGATTTGGGAATTGTTGATTACGCTTGGTTGAAAGAACAATTTGTTGAGGGAATATATGCAATACCATAGGAATTGGAAAACTAAGTTGAATAGACAAATCTTTAAAAGCTGCTATATTGCTGTGCAAAACGTGATTATAATTAAATTTGACTAAATTTTGACACTCAAGTTGTACTTATACATTCGATAAAAATAAATACTAATATATTGTGTTATTGAAAAAAATTATTGGCGTTACTAATAATACTAAAAATACTATTGAAAAACTAAAATTACATTCAAGATTCAAAGACAGATAAAATCAATCCTACTTTGAACGCCTTAACAATAAGAGTGTTGACTTATAACGTTTTAAGTTTCGATTAACCTTTGAATTAGCATATGAAAATAAGTACCATCACTGACCAACAATGGCTCTTTAGGAATTCAGGAAATAACAATGACCAGAAACAATTATAAGATTCACTCAAATAACCATACTCTCGAGACAGAGACACGAGACTTGCAGGCGAATCTTATTTTCTATAAGCTTCAATGAGGTACTTAAAGATTAAACACATTTCGAATGCGTTTGATAACAAGTACTTTGTTCTAAAGATTCAAATCACAATTTAATTTAATGGGAAAAGTTTTGTATTTTTCTTTTTTTTTTTTTTGATTATATTATCTTTACTTGAAAAATATAAAATTGCATGTAATTAGTTGCCCAGGTGAATCTTACACGCGGGAAAAAATTATTATTAAATTACCGCAGTGTATGATAACCACATTTTTGGCAAAAATAATAATACTAATTTTGTTTAATTGAATTCAAAATGAGCAAAATTTATAACATTCATTTGGTAGTTTTTCTGTTTATATGGTAACGGTTTACCTGAAATTCTTCTTTTAAAAATTATAGTTCTTATTACTACGCAATCAGTTTAAAATACAAAACTGAAAAGTAAATTTAGCCGAATAAATGGTTTTTATGCTTTGCTCTAAGGTATCGTATTAAATTTACCAAATTGTATGACAATTACCAAATTTGAAAGAATATTCTAAAACTATATAGTTAATTTTACCAAAATCATAACTAAATTGCTTCGGTAAGAAATACAGATCATTTTGGTGATCCCATAGAGCCAGAAACACGATAAGTTTTACCATATTCTGGTATTTTTGACCATATTTTTTTCTCAGTGTAGAGACTATTCAATGGAGTATACTGCTCGGCAAAACTTTTTTTTGCATTACCTAACTCTAAGCAATTTGTATATAAATTCGAAAAATATAAACCTGATTAGACAATTTATCAGGTTATCTGTTGTTCTTGCTAACTCCTGACAAAGTGTTTCCAGTAGAAATAGCAGTGTGTGCAATGCATTTGCTGTTTAACGATATCGAAATAAATATTATTATTTATCACGATCTAACATTTTTGAAAAGTTAATCTCTGTATTTAAATATAAACAATATTTTAAGTTTCGGAATAAATTTCTTTAGTATCACCTAAATAACTAAAATTATTAAAGCTGATGTATTTATATTATTTCTAAAGTTTGAGCAATAATATGAATATTTTTTCAGAAATAAAAAAAATGGTTTAAACACACATCATAAAATCATATATTTTATTGTTAATTTTAAGCATAGAGCTTCGGTAAAAATTAACAAGCTTTTTGGATCTCCCATATAGCTCTCTATACTCTTTAATAAGTTATTATGGCTCTCCCATACACCACAATTTCGGGACCAATGGTGATTCTAGCAAAATAACCCGCACTGCGCACAGACAAATTGGCAACCATCGATCGCAAACTGGAAGCGCTTTAAATCGTCACCTGGGATCGAACCCTAGTTGTTTACATTGACAGGTAAGTATCTTAAACTCCGAGTAACGTTGTGCAATTCCAATATAAACGCGATATAATAGTTCGATTTTGATGTTTCACTCAATGCCTTAAATGAGCTAATGTTTAAACAATGCCATTGTGATTGGACTTGGAACTCATTTTTGAAAGTTATTCAAATTTTTACAATTTCGATTTCACTATAATAGAATTGACACTAAGATTACTGTTAAAGAATTAACGATAAAATTACTAACAATCTGCAAGCAATGTGACAAATTTAATTTTGCATATTTGAATTAGATTTATTAGAGGGCTTAGAGGATACAGCCTCCTGATGTTGTGAACCGGGTTCAAATCCCAACAATGGCTAATTGATACGAATCAGCACCCGGCTGGCACCGACGACGGTGCTAACAAAATATCCTCAGTTATAGATGGATCATGGATGAGAGTTCTCTTACAGTACGGCTAACCGCGGCAGATTTCCGTGGTTTTCCTCTCTATACGTTGAGCAAATGCAGGTTAGTTCCATCAAAAAGTCCTCCACAGAGGCAGATTTTTTTCCCAATACTTGATCCAGGCTTTCCTTTGTCTTCTGAACAGGATTCAAAACTGCAAGGCTACGTAGTTGAACATACTAAAATGGTAGTCTTACACCCTAAATTGGGTAAACTGTTCAACGACAGTTATAAAATGAAATAAAATAGTGTTATCAATTATATACACTTACATTAGAAATTTACATTTCTATTATATACACTTACATTAGAAATTTACATTTCTATTATATACACTTACATTAGAAAGTATCTAAATTTACCACTTTACGCGCAATGCTTTTGTGGTGAAATTCTTTTGAGTATTGTTTACATGTGTGAGTCAATATTTTTTCTCTCATTTCCTATATCCTGCTTACATTTTAAACTGTCATACGTAGTTCTTGTTATTTATAGATTTCTTACAGATTACCAATAAAAATGACCATTATTTTTTAATGACTTTTAAGCTTTATTTATAAAATGTGCATATCTTAAGAAGTGGAGAGAAATGAGATCTTAAGAAGTATGAATCTTAAGAAATGTTATGCACATTAAGGAATGAAATTAATTACACTGTTAAAAATTCCAGATCAAAGCGTTGTTAACGTATTTACGAAAAGCGTTATTAATGTTAAAAAAAGTACAGATTTATATTTATTCCTATGTATGTGTCTGATTTAATTGTATAGACAGGTATGTATTGTTTTATGCTGAGTATATCTAATAGTTTTATACGAGCAACCTACCCCGTAAAGAATTTTGTATCCAGTACCGGGTGCATCATCCGTAAAATCCATTTTACAGTTAACTCCATTTTTACCATAAAATACTAACCCGTACATTTTACAGTAATATCTATTTAAGTTGAGTGATTCGGTGATTTTATGGTAATTATTGATACGAAAATTGCAGCAAATTAGATTTTTATAATCCATAACAAGTATCTGTAAAAATGGATTTTACCGTAAAAAGTATTGGCATCTGAAGATTTTTTACATTCGATCCAGAGTTTTTTACAGTTGGTCCGGAGTTTCTTACATTATACTAGAATAAAACTAATGCTACAAATTTGATGTCAAAATAATTAATGAAAGGACAAATATGAGTATTTTCTTAATGATGTATGAAATGTAGTAGGTTCTTGCGATTAATAATTTCTCAAAATATCAGTACGCAAGCAACTTGCAACTATAAAACTTAACATTATATTCATTTCGACATTTCTGAAATTTATTATGTGTACTTACAAACAAATTTTATTACAACAACCCTTAACCGTTTCTCCATATGTTCAACTGATAAGACGTCTAGCTTTGATTTTAAAAAAAATTTCTCTAATATGAAATTCAAATACATAATGTAATAGCACAGTAAATTTCTAATTGTTTTTTGTCAGGGTATGAAGGTTATCAGACAGCATTCAATAACATTTATAAACAAAAAATTTCATTTATTTTTTCTTAGAACGTACAAGGTAGGTAGAAGGCCAGGTTGCAAAGGTTTTGCTTAATTCCATTATAAGGAATCAAAATGGTTCTCACATACAGAATTGGCATGTTTCATTGTATATGTATTTTTCTCTGCTGAAGTTCATTTAAGACAAAACATTTGAACTTGCAAGCAGTCTTTCTTGCACATTGAAACAAAAGATAGTATCCCATTCGAAAAAATATAAATAAGAAAAAAACTTTACTCTGCTGGTACGTGTGTAGTAATAAAAAGAAAAGAAACAGACCACCCTGAATAACTTTTGATGGAATGATCGGATATTCTCGTTCTAGGACTCAATTTGCTTTCGATTGCCTGACGTTATATATGCTAATTACTTAGAGCGAAAAATATTTCAAGTTACAAAAACATACGCAACAACGTACTTTTTCTGAACTTATTTTGACGATTTTCGAGTTTGAGCGGAAGTCTCTTACAAAACATAAGGTTTTTTTTTGAGGTTGTATACAATATCTAATCTCCTACTTTAAAAGTTAATGTTATAA
The DNA here is from genome assembly GCF_043381705.1 of Parasteatoda tepidariorum. Classification (NCBI taxonomy): domain Eukaryota; kingdom Metazoa; phylum Arthropoda; class Arachnida; order Araneae; family Theridiidae; genus Parasteatoda; species Parasteatoda tepidariorum. Next base: position 27,421,483 of record NC_092208.1, on the reverse strand, counting down.
CCTTTCTCAATTAAATATATGAAAGGATTAAATTAATGGTACGTTTTTATCTTCACTAAATTACTCATTGACTGTATTAGTGTATAATGTATGTATCGATTTATGAAAAGCTAAAAAATTTATTATTTGCATTATTTGAATTATTATAAAAGTAAATACTTTTTGAATTAAATAAAATATCAATTATTTTCAAAACAAATATAATGATTTTGTGTTTATTAAAATTATTGATTTCAATTTTATTAAATTTATTAACTTGTTTATTAAATATTTACAATTCAAAAACTATATTATTTCTTACGAACAATATGCTTTTTATTGAAAAATATTCTAAATATTTTAATACAATACACATACACACATATTCGCATTGTTTTGTCTCATTGTCGTATTTTTAATAGAACAATGCAGAAATTCATAGTTAAGGTTAAAAGATTTTGCTCTGACTAGTAATTAGAATTTTTTTTTTGCTTTCAGGTTTAACTTTTTTAGTTCATTTTTAAAGTTTACCTCAAGTATAAATTTAAAACAAAGGTGGAGAATTTTAAGTGCTTTAAATAAAGAAAGAGCAGGTTAATTGACTAAATTTCTTTCAAAATAAAGTTTTCTTATGCAATAAGCTTTTTTAGAAAGATAAGGGGAAAAATATTTTTTCATTTTATTACCTGTTTTTAAGTACAGTGGTGTAATCTCAAAGATTTAGGATGGTTAAAGTCGAAGATGCCCATTCTTTGTCAGGAATAAAAAAATAACACACTAAAATATACTTAATTTCTAACCATCGCGTACGGATTATCAATTTCGAATGGAATTGATTGCATGAAATAAAAATGTTTCCGTACTCAGGTAAAATAAATGTATGTCCAACACTATATAATATTATAAAGTCTGAAAATATTGAACAAAATCCTGGCTAACTAAGACATCAATGGAAAAAAACATATAACGAGATAAATTAAAAATGAAAGCATGAGACAATTTATGGAACATTAGAGAATTGTTGATTTTTTATGAGAATAGTTTTTGCTTTGAATTTAAAGTTCATACCTATCCATTACGGGTTTTCCATTTATTTTGTAAGTTTATTAGTAACACGGTATTGTAATTTAATTTGCTTAGTTTATGGTTGCCAAATAAATGTGTTTTTATAAAAATAACTGCTTCTTTAATGTAGCTTGATTCGTTATAATATAAATATCTTAATTGAATTAAACATTTAAATTTTTAATGTTACTCAATTAAATATAGATCTAAAATACTCTTTATAAATTTCATTGACAATTTTATTAATAAAAATTCGTTGAAGCATATAAAATCATTTATTGAATTTGAGTTTTACATAATGATAGATAATTCCGTAAAGTATCTCAGTTCAGAAAATCATTCTTTTATCATCTGGCAACATCTTATTTAATATTTTGTAAATCTTATTTTTTTTTCTTCTTTTTTTTAAACATCATTCAGTACTTTCGATTTTTCGGTACCAATTAAGCTTTTAATACTTTTGTCTAAGTTTTACTTACTTTAGTGTTCAAGTTGTAATTCCTTATTTTCGCTTCACTGAGTAAATACCTTCCAGTTCTTAGCAAACAGTGCTAGACAATCAATGTAAAGGAAATGTTGTTCAATGGACTTTATTCGGTTGTTCCAAAGACTTATTATGTTCTTTCTAAACATCCACTTTTATTTGCTTTAAGAAGTAAAAAGATTTTAATAAAATATATTTTAATGCAGGTCTTACTTTATCACGTGAAGCGGATAAAAATTTTAGAAGCAATATTAACTACGAGGGAAATGCTTGAAATATTATTGATGATGGCTTAAATTAAAATGTAACAAAAAGGGTAATGATTATTTAAACTTAAACGAAATTATTAATTTAAGATGTAAAACAATTTTAATATACAAAAAATGGTGTCTAAAATAAATTATTGTTTCAGCCAATAAAATTTAAATTACATTAATTCCGGAACTTTTTTCAGAAACGTTTTTAAAAATGTTAGTTTTATTTGTATGTGTTAGTAAAATATTAGAACCTGTACTGTTTTAATTTTTACGAGTAAAATAAATGGGTTCTTAAAATTTCCATCAGATATTCGAAATACTTCTTAAATTACACAAACTTTTAAAGAAATAATGATTTTAACTTTAGATAAAGCTGAAAATATTACATTTGTGTCATGGAACCATATTGGTAGAATCGTTCCCTTCAATGTTCAGCTGTGGAATGAATTATAATAAATGAAATAATAAAAATTTTGAGCCTCGCCTTGTCTATCGCAAGGAAACTTATTTAAACAGCTTGGTGAACTCGAATAATATAAACAGGTAATGTATGAGGGGAAAAATTGGCTACTATCTGATATTTTTTGATATATATCTAAATGCATAAAGGGTCTCAAATAAGGGACTAGAAGCGTCAGCGATAAAGAACTTCATCTTGATAACACACAGAAATTGAGATAAACTTATTGTTGTAGAATTTCGTGATTAGTTTTTTGATTGTAAAAAACAATCATATAATTCTATTAGCAAGTCAAACAAGGAAGTTTGTTTTAGTTTGACAGTGTATTGGAGACAAGAGCCACCGAGGATGTTCCGAATTTAATGAGCATAACTATCTTTTGAAAAAGCAAATCAGGTTGCTGAGTCATCAGCACTATGGTAAAGTAAGTCTTATTTTATTATTTCAAAATGTACTAGTGGTTTCTTTTTATTTAAATTTCAAACAAAAGTTATAACGTTATGGCTCTCAATGCGTCGCGATTGTAAACAAACGGCAGATCGGCTTAAGTCAGTTCGTGAATTGTCATGTGGTTTTCCATTTCAAATGAAAATGAAAATAAGCGTTTTTTAAGTAACAACTACTTAAGTAGCACTTTCAGAGAAGTAATAAAATGTTTTTTGAATTCATTAAGGTATGCATGGTGTAATTGTTCATTTTAGAGTTTTCTTTTTTACAATAGTGTGAGAAAATATATTCTACAGTTATTTGTAAGAAAAAAGGCTATAACTCTAATTGGGCATACCTGCAAGTGGATTGGTTGGCCACTTTAGATGGTTATTACGTTTTGCTTTAAAAATAAACATATTACAAACCCAAGTGCTTTGTTAAGTAAAATCTCTAATGAGGTTTTCAAAATTTTGCTAAACTATTAAATATCATATAGTACTGAAAATATTAGTGATATATGGTTTTAAAGTAAACTTAAAAGGATTTCTCAAATTATTTGCATTTTTTAATTTAATCTTTTTTTTCTGTTTCAAAGAACAGCAGAAACTATGCTTCAGATTAAATTATTTAATTTATTTACTAAGATATTCTCATCAAATGGTCTCTCTAATGTTTCTGCTCAAGCTTTCTGCTTCACAGTTTATCTCAATTACTTTTCAGCAATATATTTAACTGTTCATAGTTACATTATATAAAAGCAAAGCAAGGATAATTTTAAATCTGCAAATGTTTATTCACGGAAACACAGCAATGGATTCATTCTAAGGATAGTGGATTCAGATTTCGCATGTTTATTTCATTAGCGAAGAATAGCGGCAAAGTTTGCACAATATTTACAGAAACCGTGTAATTCAAGAGAACACTTGGTTGTTTTTCTCCTAGGAAACAAAGGATAAAGTGTATTAATCGTTCCCGTTAATTGGGAAATTGCTCTTCACTCAAACTTACCATTCTCTACACCGAAAATAAACATCTCTCGACAATTCCCTTATGGCGTGATGACTTTGTCTACAACGCCGCATTCATTTCTTGAATAATAAAGACTCTCTCAATGGGATTGCACTTATTTAGTGACGCTTCCCTCTCTGTTTAATTATATATCCTTACACTTTATTTAATCTTTTTTATTTCCACTTTGCTTGAATTATTTATGAATCTTACAGCAGGTATGCAGTTTCTCAACAGCCCTTTTACGAACTTGGCACTTAATTTTGCCTTTCTATTTAGCCGGTATGATTTCGAAAGTGAATGCATATTAATTGAAAAATTAGAAGTGGTGCTGTATTCATAACTCTAGTGATGCAGTTCTGATTACTTGCTTCCTGCATTGCTTTTGCTTCAATGCAGCTTAAATAAAATTTATAAGTGTGTATTTGGAAGTCAATGAAACAGTAAATCATAATCAAAATGGTTTATGTCAAGCTCTTCGAGATTGCATTTTTATTTATTCATTTAAAGTAAAAGATAAACTAAAGCTTCATGCAGTTTAATGGGAAAAAAATGAATTTTTGGGCAAAAGAAATCTTGATTGGTGTAGGGAATCTACCTCTACAAAATTACAATTCACTAGTATATAAGACGTGTTAACTCGATTCTGTAAAGGGGTACCTTTTCGCAGATGATGGTTGGCATGGTCTGTAGCAATTCTCCCCACATTGGTGACCGTCGGAAGCGATGTGAACGCACCTACCTACCAACGATCTGAACACGCCTATCTTGACAGTAACGCCCACTTCGATGGATGGTCCAAATTGAACAGTTGACTTGCTACTTGTGACTGCGAAATTATCCACCTCCTCGCATTGTTGCGACTCAGTCTCGTCTCGATCACACACAACGTCGGCTTGCATACATTTGACTGCTAAAGGCAACACAGGAGCGACTACGACCGTGAAGTTAATACACCTCTCACAGTCAGCACTCAAAAAGTACGGTGATCTTAAAACAGCTCTCCCGGCTTCTCACAAAACAGCAACGAATCAACTAGTGGTATCCGTTCATCGAATTCTCTCACAGATATAATTCTGGTGGGAGAGTACTGTAGGGAATATACCACTACAATATTACAATTCACTAGTATATAAGACTTGTTAACTCGATTCTGTGACGGGGTACCTTTTCGCAGATGAAGGTTGGCATTGTCGAATGGTCTTTTCCCCACAATTGGTTTTGTTATTATCCTTGTAAAATTTAAGTTGATATTCGTTGATTTACTCATTAAGAAATAATGTAATGAGATTTTAACCAATAAGTATTGCAAGAGCCGTGGTTGTTTAGGGAATAGAGAGCTTGCCTCCCAATGAGATAACCCGATTGTGAATTTTAGCGATGACTGATCAATACAAATTCAGCACTTGGCTCGCACCATCCACAGTGTTGACGTGAAAATACCCTCAACGTGAGACGACGGAAAATGGGCTAGAGTCCCCTTGGCGTCAAAATAAAAGTGGGAGGCTTTCCTGTTTTTCTAAACAATGTAACATAAATGCGGGTTAGTACCATCATAATATCCACCCTGAAGGTGACTTTCTCACACTACTTGATCCAGGAGTACCCTAGAATTTTAGATTACGCTCAAAATTACAAGACTACGGAGATGAACATTGGTAGTCGTAAACTCAAAATTGGGACGAATGTTTAACGGCGGTTACAGAAATAAAAATAGTAGTTATTGCAATTTTGTTTTTGTCTAACTCATCTCGACGTTTTCATCTCAACCTATACAAATTGTAAATTCAAGGAGCTTTCTTAAAGATGCGCTTTTACACAAGCTCTTTTGAAGAAAATAGATGTAAGTAAAACAGCGACTTTGCAAAGATGATTTCTGATCGATCTGGGGAAAAAAGTGATCTAACACTAATTTTTATTAAAATACTGATCTTAAAAGAGCTTTGTTTTTAAAATATTTATGTTATGGCTAGTCGTGATAGTTATGAAGGAAATACGCTGAAAGAGTACAAGTATTTTTCGGAAAAATTGAGTTTTTGAATTAATCAATTTATCTTTCGTGCAAGTGTAAAAGCATACATGTTTCTATCTTGTAAAGGTATGAACGAATGTAAAATAAAATGCATCATTATTCTAGCACAATTTAACTCCTGCCAGCACTACACAGTATCGTCTTGTTCCACGTTTTCCATGATTGACAAATACATCGCCTGGGTCCACAACGTCAAGGCCCGAAATGCACTGGATTGATGATTTCTCTTATAACCACGTGACATCTCAGTCTCGTGATAGCGTGAATGACAACGAGTCAGACTTCTCTTTCATTGAAAAGGTGAAGCGGTGACTTGTGAATAAATCAACAAACGAAAGAGAAATTTCCTTTTTGAATAAAAATCATTATAATATAATAATTGGCTAGTGTTTTTGCATTTTAAAATTCAACCCTTATTTCAGATTTATGTTTTTATTTGACTAATATCTTGGCCCATCTGCAAGTTAAAATTTAGCACTATGTTATATCAACAAATTACAGAAACAAACAATCACGCAGAAAATTGTCTAAACAAAGCAATATTACTAATATCTTGGGGAAAAAACGAAATACTCATCTAATAGAATTTTTCATTATTTACCAAAAAATTTACCAGCGTAATAATTTTCAAATTGTGAACCCTTTAGGAAATGGATAAATTCATAGTATGTGTATGTACAATCTGCATAGAATGTGTAACAATATTTATCAAAATTCCTAAAGAAAAAAACCTTGTAATTTGTATTAAAGTTAACCGCTATTTTCCTTCTACTGCTAAATCCCTTTGCCTACATTATCTAACGTATGCGTTGCCTGCACGATTTCCTAATTTATTACAGCAGTCCCCGGGCACAAAAGTTTGTGAAGACTACTCTCATTTGAACAAATGAAACTATGTTTCAGAATTATTTAGAGTAACTAAAATGTATGCATTTCTAAGATATAGTGCATATATTTCAGAAAGCAGAATAATCTTCATAGTTGAAAAGTGCCTAAGAAGTTTTTTGAATGTGTCATTTATTCATATCTATGCAATTATTTTAGACTAGACACAGTTATATTTGAGTTATTAAAAAAAGGTTTTCAATGTCAATTTTTTACATCGTTGGATGGGCTAATTTCCAATCAGGTATCCATTTTTCCAGACACATGCAAATTTTTTTACAAAAATAGCTGAAATAAATGAATAAAATGCCTATTTTACATATAGAGGAGAGACATATAAAGATTAAGAAAGAAAGTAACTAACGATATATAGCAAGTGAGAAATTGTTTCTGTTGAATAAATTTATAAGGAATTTATTGAAGTCAAATTCAAGTAAATAAGGCTGAGTTTAAAAGTTATTAAACCTTTATGTATGAAAATCACGGTTTTGCATTTATATCATTTCGCTTGACTGACTTTTCTTTCTAAGCACACGAAGAACTTCTAGTAAAAATACTGTATTGTATAGTAATAACAGTTCCTATAAAAAATGTATACTAAATTTTTAATTTTACAGTACAGACTAGTGACGCATTGTTTCTCAGGTGCATTTTCTGTACTATATTCAATCAACTAAAGAGATAAATCAACAGAACTCATAGTTTCTAATCTATAAGGGCTTCAGACATAAAGTGGTATAAGTGAAGAGCTACATTATTTATAATTAAAGCTCTTTTTATAATAATCTATTAGTTCACTTCACTTAATTTTAATTTTTTTGGACTTCATACTAAAGAAATAAATTAAAAACAAATGTCTCATATGTGAAGATGGTAATGTCTAGCGTATAAATACTTTTAAGCTATAAATTGAATTAAATAGGTACAGAAATGGATACAAGAGTGTAACCTTTATACTTAAAAATTTAATAACATCTAAACTATAAGTCATGGCCGTAATGGCTCTAGGGATAGAGCGCTTGCCTCTTAATGAGTTGGCCAAGGTTCGAATCCCATCGATTGTTGGTCGATACTGATTCAGCACTGGTCTCGCACCGACCGCAGTGCTGACGAAAGACATTACCAGTGGAAGACGGATCATGGGTTAGAGTCCTCATTCCATCAGGCTAATCGTGGGGTGTTTTCGTTATTTTCTCTCCGTGTAACGCAAATAGGGGTAGTTCAATCAAAAAAAATCCACCACGAACGCAAATTTCTCCCAATACTTGATCTAAAAATTCCTTTGTCTGCTGGAATGGGTTAAAATTTATAAGGCTATTGAGTTGAACATTGGTAGTCTTAACTTCTAAACTGGGTCGACTATCACTCAATGATGGTTCTATAGCATAAAATAAAATAAAAACTAGTAGTCTTATTGACTGGAGTTTTAGCAAATTTGAAAAATTGGGAGCCTGTTTCTCACGCACACACTGTTTCCCTATCTAATAGCAAAAAGTTTCACTGAAAAATCTGTAGGTTAAAATACGACTTTTTACGTGAAGAACTCATAGCAGGTTGATCAAGTGGTAAGAAAAGAAATAAACTCAAAAATAATAATAAACTTTTCTTCGTGCTATGTGAAAAAATATTAATTAACTAGTGGGATGCTCCCCCTGCTCGCCAACCCTCGAAAATTGCTGCGCAATCTTATATGGTTTGCTTCGCAAACCCAGCTCACTCCTCGCTCGCTACTAACTTAGGTGCATTGCAAATGCACAAAATTCGAAGAATTCAAAGCAATTATTCAAATCCATATAACAACTTTTTTTCAAAAAAAATTGCATCTTTTTAGTAAATACTAAGTCATTAAAATAAATTTGAATTCAAATAAATGACATTTAATTCGTTAAGCCAATTAGATTGAATAACAATAATAAAACAAATAAATTCGCAATATAAATCAAATAAATTCGTAATATATAAATTTGTGAAAAAAGAAATTTCGACAAAATACTAAAATAGAGATCTCTCGACAAAGACTACTCACTTCTGCCTAGCTTAATAGTATGAGACTGCCGCAGCTGATAGGGTGAATTTCGGAAGAGATCACATTGAGTGAGAATGCTCTCTCTGGTTATTTCAGTTTCTGACTTTGAAAGCGCTATATGTTGAGCCACCTCAACTAGATTTGACATGTGACATTTTTAGCAGCAATCATTGGTCGATTTTTCTAGCGTTGCCATTCGGGGAGTTGTAATGAGGCTTTTTTTGTCGCCGAGTAAGAGAAATATTTATATAGATGATATTTATAAAAAACACTACTTCTCATCAGTTATAAATTCAATCAATCAGTTATAAATTCATTCATTTACAAATTTCGATTGTTGCAGCCAAGGTTATATTGTCTAAAAATAAAATAGAGCCAAATATTTGTTTTGAGAACATCAAAATACCTCTTCCGGAAAATGTACAAAATAAAAATGCATTCTTCTAAGATGTTTTTGTAAATATGCCAGATATTTTTTATATCTGTATTTTTTTAATCACTGGATATTAAATGACATTAAGCGCAGTTGCCGGACGATATTATAAGATATTATAAGCAGATAAGCAGTGAATAAAAGCATTTCCATGTATATTTTAACACTTTTTTATTTCATTGAGTAACAAAAAAAGAAAAAAACAATATTTCCGGAAAAAAAAATTACTTTTTTGTCGGAATGTGAGGAACTTTTTTGTGAATTTCAAAATGTAGTGTCGCAAATTAAATCAATTAGTTGGATCAATTTCAAGTAATATTATCTGGTCTTATAGTTTAAAGTCGAGAGACACAAGTTTATTATTAAAATAAATTAATATATTTTAATATTATTCAAAGAATAAGCATTCACGCTGGATCTTTTAATATATAGTTAATTTGTTCCCAAGATCACGCGAAATGCTTTATTCATTATTCATATAAATAAATTCTGTAGGGATTCTGAGCAGGTAAATTTATTCAAGTTTAAGCCTTTTTTAGTTCCTTCTATTTTCCATTTTTTATTTATTCGCCTTATATTTTCACAATTTTAAATGCTGCACATAGGGAATAATTTTTAATCAATGGAATAATTTATCCACATTGTTCAGGAAAATATATTTATTTTGTTATTTCCTAAATGAAAGAAAATGCATATTTAAGCATTTAAAAAATTTAATACGTTATGTAAATGTTTCTATCTGTATGTTGGCTCTTTTCAATGAGAAACTTTAACACATAGAAATAGTGAAATGTTTTATGTTACTTACAATAAAACAAAATTTATTTATCAATAATAACTAATATAATGGATAGAATTAATCAAAATCTATTTATTTCCTCCGTCTTGAAAGTAATTTAAAAACACAAAGAACACCATTTTTTTTTATCAAATTCTATAACATAAATGTATCTTGTTTTTTTTCTTAGGTTTTTATCTTCCATCTTTTTTAAGCCATGGCAGAAACGCCTCATATTTTTTTATCTCTGATCAGACGACGGGACCAGTGCCCAAATTGATACGCCACACTTGAAATTCTCTTCCAGAACAAATTTTAAGTGCACCTTGCTGTAATACACACCGACTCTTAATAATTCACCAAGATTTAACTTAGGACATCCAACTTTCAGACAGCAGTATTTACCATTTGTTTACTAAAAGGATATATGTATGAGTTATGCTCGCAGAATCGTAACTTCTAGCTTACCAGTTTTCACTTCACCAACAGCACCAAGGGATTTCTTAGAGATCATAATGCTTGCTTGTCCTGTGAATTGGGGAATGTTATAAAGATGTACGCTTTAGTAAACATTAATGTAGTTTGTTTATGATCTTTGTCCTTGTACAGTAAAAAATAAATAAATAAATAAGTAAAAAACAATTTATTGTCTCGAATTATTTTGGATGATTCTATCATAGAGAAGCTTTGTATTCATTTCAAAAGTTCTCATTGGAACTTGTTGATCTGTTATGCACAATTTGCGATTGGCTTTTATTTGAATTTAAAGCTCATGTACACTCTAATTATAGTGTATTTGTCGCAACTATCACACGTGCTCATTTTTTTCAATTTTCATTTAATTTTCTTTTAAACTTTTAGAAATTAGTGAACAAAATAATAGTTTTACTACCTGTAAATTTTGAAATAAAGAGCTCTGCATTGTTAAGCACAGTTCACTTTTGAAAGAGAATAGATATTCTATTTTTTTTCTACATAACTAGCTGTACAATAATTTAAAACACGAAATTTGACAAAGGATTTATTTTCCTCTAATTCTTATATATTTAGATACACTCTTACAACTTTTACTCGTATAAACGTACATACAGAATATGTAAATTAATATAAAGTTAAAAATATACAACATGTAATAATTAAATGTGATTTAATTTTGCAAAAACTTCATTATGGGAATTTTTGAAATAGATATTCTTCTATTCTTACATTTCATCGACATTGAAGTAAGTTGCTTTCTTGCAAGCTCAAGAAAAAATGTCTAAGTACACAGATTTATGGCCTCACCATTTTTTCTTCCTTTGACGACATAAAAAAGGAGAACAACTATGATAGTCTTCCATTCACACCTTTGTACCCAGAAAGTAACCGGGTATTTTCAGTTGGGTTCGTCTTGTAAAATGTGTTGGCGACAAGCCATTATGCTCGAAATAATGTAGAAGAAAGAAGTAAAAGGAAACATCAATCACTCTTTTTGTCCTCATTGAACTGAATCGTGGTTGATTTATCCAACCCCTTTGGTGTTTCAAAGCAGCTATACAAAAGAATTTTGAACTTAAATTGTCACTAGTAACAATAAGAATTGCTGAGATTGTGTTTTATCCCATTAATCATTTACATGCATCTATAGTAAATATATTGTAATGTAAAATATTTTATATATAATCCCTGAAAAAGGACTGAATTTGTTTCTTACCTTTGGCAACACCAATAGTTAAATTGCATTGAAAACTAAAAATTTAAGTAGCTCATAAAATATAAGTAGTGAGCTTCACAGCAATAACGTAATTAATGATGTTTAATTATCATGTCATGAGATGAAATGATAATCCAGTTTCTCGGCAACTTCCTTCCTGTTAGCGGTAGACAAAAATAAAAATAAAAATTTTTCTTTATTTTTCATTCTTCCATGCTTACAGTATTATAACACTTTTCATCCATGCTAACAGCAAATATTTAAATAAAGCTAAATGAAATATACTTTGTATTTAAGGAAATAAACTTAACACATTCTTTCCATGTTTATTTAGTAACTTAGTAAGCAAATCCATTTTTTTGAGAAAAACAAAGCATGCTAGAAAATTAATTATTTTGAAGAGTGAAATTAACGGCAAAAAAATTGCGAAAAAATTTGTTAGTGCTAATCAAAAAAGTAATTTTTTCTTTTAATTTATTTATTGATAAACAAATATAAATGCTTTTGTCTATAATTTCAATTTTTGGTACATACTATGTTCGTTCAAATATAGAATCAAATTCCTTAGTTATCAAACACCTACCTAAGCTATTAAAACCACATTTTCCAGATTGCGACTAATATTTCAAGAATGAAAATTTTAAATCCGCTAAAACAAGTATGCTTATTCAGAGACCGTGACTGATTTTGTAACTGAAAAATATTCTCATCTCTAATTAATAAGCATATTCATAGTTAAGGAATTCTCGAACAATTGATATTGAATTTTAGTACGTAGAAATTCAATCATTAGAACAAAAGTTATTTAGAATGTTCAGTTTCCTGCATACTGTACGCGTTCTATACGAGAATAATTGGCAATCTCTGATACGCAACTCGCAATTTCATGAAACAGTTAGGGAAAATAAGAGAATTTAATGTACACCAAACTTGACAAAAATTAAAGTAGTATTGCAATATTCAATGTAATGTAAAGATATTTTTGGATTCCAAAATTTTTCTAAGATGCACCGAAAAAAATATATAAATGCCCGTAATTTCTGCTTAGTTCTCATGAGAAATGTATATAGAAATTTAAAATATATTTGCTATGTTTAAAATGAAGAATTTAATTAAAAATGCTTTGGATATATTTCCTTATTGATAAAATGTCATAAAGATAACAGAATATTGTATTTTCCTTTCATGTAATGTGAAATTGATTCCCCTAGCATAAAATGAAACAAATTAAAATTTGTAAAAATACTGTTTTGAATAATTGGTATTTTAGTGTCTGGAAAAAAAAAGTTAAGCAATTTCTCTTAATTAAATTCCCTCTATTTAAGTAATCATCGAAGGTTCCGCTATTCCAATCTACTAGAACCATTCTTACATTAATTTATCAAAGCATGACTTCATCACATTAGAGTATCTTTAAATATTCACTGCAGCAGACCTCTATAGTTTTCAACATTATTATTAATAAAGAAATGACGTCATTTAAGAAGTTTGTCAGTAAGTTTTTAAAAATGAGGTATTTTTCATAAATTTAACATTTTTAGCAGTTACGATAAGTAAGAAAATCAAATTTGGCTCTTTTTTGAATAAATGGCTTAAAACATGCATTTTGTTTAAAATTTGATTGATCTTGCGTGAAACTAATGGTTTTTAAATTATTCCAATGCATTTAACTTCTGCAAGCCAATTTTTCTTAACGCGAGTTGTTCGATTTAAATTAACTCGATAGATTGAAACTCGATAGAATGTTCAACCTATGGCTCAACAAAAGCTCAGAATGTCTATATAATCCGTCAGAATTCATATAATCGTTCCCATTTGCGAAGCACATTATTTTTACAATTACACTTGAGATTCTGTACAGTGTTGTTGTCTGTAATTATGAGGTTATGAAGATATGAAGAAATCTGAATCTATAAGAATGTCTCTTCTGTCCCATAAGAATCTTTAAGAATTTCCTGCTTTTATTTAGTCTACTCAATAAATCATATTCTTTATCTTATTCATTCACTTTTTCTACGTAATGCGCATCAAATACCAGAGAAAACACTGCCAGAAAAGTTGGTTCGATAATAAAAGATAATAACAGCTCTGCATGCATTTTGCACCATAATATTATGAAAACTTATCGGAACATTAAAAAAGCGCAATATTCGGTCATATTTTCAGTCAATATGAAAAATAGTTTTATGAAACCAAGTTTAAAAAGAAATAAGTAGCTGTGTAAGGTGGTAAAATTTTAATAAGTTTTTTTGCAAATCTTATTGAACACTTGCGCTGCATTAATTGCAATTATTATTTTACTTTTGCAGTCTTGACTGGCATTCAAATTGGGTTGAAAGAAAAATCTTTTAGAAACCTAGACTTATTTGTATAAATGACTGTATTACTTACATTAATGATTACATGATTGTTTTTTTTCAATCTTTAATTATTATCTTGGAAAAAAAATAACTTTTTTCTGATTTAAGAAAAAGAAATGCTGTTTTTTATCGAGTTGACTGTATTTGACATGCTATAAAACATACTTTCGACGTACTATATGTATTACATTATTTCGATGTTGTATTATTTTAATAACGTACGTAATATATTTTAAAAATGACCCCCTAAAATTGTTTAAACATTATAATTTTTATTTATAATACCGAAACAGCTGTATATTGACACAATGGTGCATGTTTTATCTGTCCTCTGGAGTAGTGAGAAAGAATAATATAAGCAAGGAATGTGAGGGGTAATAGCAAAGGTGGCAATAGCAAAGGATAATAGAATGTATGGGTAATCAGGATTATATCAATATTACATTCTATTTTATATCAATTTCAACGCAATATTTGCTAAAAGAAAAGCTAACACATTTCCCAGCTGTCATATCAGATATAGTTACATGTTACTGAGCAATCTGCATCCCTTAGCTGGTAAAACATCTGAAGAGTTTATTTACTTTTCATATCCAAAGACGTTGTAACGTGTGTAATGTTTTTAATTAAAAAGTCGAGCAAGTAGTGCATGTGTCTTAAATAATGAATTATCTGTTTCCTTAAAATGTTTTAAACTATAGTTATAAGTTACTAGGGAATAATAAATCAATTATGCATTAAATGTCCCAGCTTTCTGACTGACATTATAATTAATGGTAAGCATGATATATATCTATCATCTCCAAAACCTTAAAATAATGAATCATTAAGCAGACACTGTAACCAAGAAAATAAAATTACTTGTAATTTTAAAATATTAAATCATATGTATTAACTAAAGAAAGTTTAGCAGAATTTAGAATTTTCCACATGATTTGACAAGTATGCATAATTCAGGTGTGTCAGCATTATAGTAAGATAGATATTTTAAGAATTTTTGTGCGTTGTAAACATCATATTCGTAGAGATATTATACCACAGCTTTTACAGTTTAATATTAATTATTTTTTGCATTATAATTTGTACTACAATATATAAAACGATTACCCTCTGTTACTATTTAAAGAGGAAAATATAAGCTTCAAATAAAAATCTTCTTTTAATAAATGTTTCTATAAATTACTAATTTAGCTTTTTGTTTAATTAAATAGTGAAATAAACTTTAATAAAACGTAAGTAATAGATTTTTAAAAAATAACAGAGAGGAACTAACAGAGGAACTAAATGGTTTCAATGTAGAAATCCCACAAGTAATATATTCCATAATACAAGAAAAATTTCTAGTCTGTTGCAAATACAAGTATCTCAAGAATGACACAGTATAGATTGTTTCAAACCTTTTTAGCTAATATCAATAAACGGATTGTTACTTATTATATCTGTTGAATTAGTACACAATAATAAGAACAATAAACAATTTTGAAACAAATTAACATCTGTCTCTTGCCCTTTACTATTCCTTGTCCTACTCTGTTACGATGAACATGGTAAGAGTAACAGAAGGGAAAAAAAGTAACTTCAAGCTAATTTACTTGGGCTGTTTCTATTTAAAAAAAGTTTAAACAAAACTAAAAAAAGAAAAATTTGATCTTACCATTAAAAAATCTACTGAACATTAAAACAATTAATTTGAAGCAATTATTCTAGTAACAAAGGGGAAAGCACTCACCTTGTCAATCCTTCTTCTAAGAATGCAGCAAATATATTGAGAGATTTTGAAATGGCTGCTTTATCTGGAAATTATACATCCAGCGTGTAATGCTACTATTTTTTTTCTGATTTAATAAAAATAATTTAATGCACTAATTATGGTAACATAGAGAACAAAATTCTTGTACAAGATTAAAATGTTTGGTATTTACTCAAAAGTAAATTTATACCTATATATTAGATAAACTGTGCTATACATTATATATAACACAATTTTTAAAACTTGATAAATCAAAACTAGTTTCAGTTCATAGCCAGTTTAATTGCAGTTAAATAAGAGGTAAAGAGGGCTAGAACATAGCAATTTAGGCATATTAAATTAGTACTACATTGGCATTGCTTCTAAACTACTAATTTTACCACTATATTTACTGGCGAAATAAAATAATAAATTGATATGAATATTTAAAAATTTTATTTTGAATTATACTTCAGTAATTAAAAATATTTAACGTCATGGTATATATAGCAATTTAGACGTATTAAATTAATACTTCAATGGATTATTTTTAAATTATTAATTTTACCACTACATTCACTGATAAAATAAAATAATAAATCAATATGAGTACTTAAAAATTTTATTTCGAATTACATTTCAGTAATTAAAAATATTTAAAGCCAGGAGATAAAAGCTTTTTTGAAAATAATCCAAATCGTTCCCGATAGTAAGAAATTAGTATTCTACAAAACAAGCTCCTTTTACATGTGGGCATCATATTATTTTATGAAAATTAAATTTATTTCGGTAACATGCCCTTTTTTTCTTGCTTAACTGTATTGCAATTGATAGAAATTTAATAAAATGCTGATATTCAAGAACGTCTTTTACTAAAATACCCAAATTTAGAATTTCTTTTCTCAGTGTTAAAGTTATTCATATTAAGAGGAAATATTTTCTTATTCTTTATCTTCCTAGCTTCTATTCATTACTTCCTTTCATAAGAAACAAATGTTGTAGAAAAGAAAATTAAATACTTTTAAAAAAGATGAAAAGCCTTGCCTAGCATTTATTTAATTTTTATTCACCACTGAAGGTCTTTTGTGAGAACAGCTTTTAAAGAATTCAATTACTGTTTCAAATAACTCTTTTTCATATATTCGACGAATTTTTTTTACAAAACTGAAGGTATTGTTTTTTTTTTTTTCAAATATGTTAATGCATTTTCCTAATTTAATCTAAAAATATCTTTCTTTTTTTTTCTTGGTACTACATTTACAAAAATTGACATTTCCTAAAATAAATCTCTATTGGATTAGGCTTTGGCTTGAATATTAATCGTTAAATAAAATTAGCAATGAATTTGAGCTTTTTTTCCTGTGTTTATTTAGGAGATTGTTTGGAAGTAATTTGCGCTTATTTACCACTTTTTACGAATTACTTATTACTTGGCAAAGTCATGTCGTTCAAAATTTCCCGAATTTGATTTTAAGTAGGCCTAATCTGTAAAGAAATCGGATCTAATTATGGTAAAAGTACCGGCACTAACTTTTACAGTAAAAACCATTTTATTCTAAAATTTTAAACCATATATTTTACAGTAATATTTATTTAAGTACAGTGATTAGATGATTTTACAATAAATATAACTGTAAAAAAAATGGCATATTAGATTTTTTTGCGGACATTTTCGCTGTAAAAATGGATTTCACTGTAAAAAGAACCGGCAATGTGGTCATCGGTACTTTAACCGTAATCTAGATCAAATTACAGTACATTTTACAATAATTTGTTTCAGAATTTTTCACGCTGTAGAAAATTCAGTACCTGCTTGCTTTGTTGCTCCCTAAAATTCACGAATATCATTCATTTTTTGTTTTTGTTTCAACCCTTTATATCACCTTGTTGCATATCTGCAACATACGCAAAAAACCTATGTCTTCGCCCCAACAAATTTCGAAGAACGATTTCGGCAATTGTCGGTCAAAACCAGTGCGCCAAGATAAAATTGGGCACTGGCTTAATTAGGCTAACAAAAGAATCAGATGCAAATACCCAAAATGCAAAGGATTTACACAAACTATTTGTGAGAAATGTGGTGTAGGACTTTGTTACAACAAAAGTAACAACTGTTTTAAAAATTTTCATATGAATTAAAATTTTTGAATCTTTCAATCTTAGTGCCATTTTTCACAATGTTGCAGGAATGCAGCAACCACTTTTTTGTCCTTTTGCATAAGGTTGCAAAAATGCAGCAATCAATTTTTTTCAAATATTTTTTTTTACTTTATGTTGTAAATTTTTTTATTATTTTTTACATGCTTAGAATGATGTATTCTAATGTATAAGTAATTTTTATTAAAATCAGAGATTCTGAGATATAAAGGGTTAAATCATAAACTGCCTATTACATCAAAATTAAAAATACTTCAATTTAAGGATCCAAACATTTTTTTCAATTTATTTATGTTAATTGGGTACTACAGATTTAATTCTTGACTCTTTTAAGGAAATGTTTGAACACAATCATTTCAATCAGTTACAATTGCAACTTTAACCACAAACTGGAAGCTTGATACCCTAATTATTATTAATAAGTTTTATAAATTTCCTACCAATCTCAACCTAAAATATATGTATCTTCTTTGTTTATTGAAAAACAATTTCATTTAAATTCTTTTTCCAGCAATATGCATATTCTGGTTGTTTACTTTCATCTGATTTTGAAGAAGGCATACATTCACAATACTTTCGCTACAAGAAATCTGTACTTTCGACATCAAGGAATAATCTAGAGTAAGAAAAAACATAATTAATTAAGAGAAAAGAATTAATGAAGAATTGCTTAGATGTGTTGAGTTTGGCTTCTGTGTTCCCAGTTCCTTTTTTTAGCTAGGCAAAGTTTATATTTATCGATTGTTTAATGAATTAACTCATTATTAATTTCAAAAAAATGTCATAACAATTGTCATGTTTTTAACTTATTAATTATTTTGAAACGCTCTTCCTTAATTGAGGAACACTTCATAAATTACATGGAAGGCCATTAGTTTATCTTTTGAATAGAATTCACAAAACATCATTTTCAAAAGATTTAAGGATATACAGATACATATTTTCAAAACATGAACCCTTTCATCCAGGGACAAACAAAATATAAAACACAATGCCAGTGAATAGTATCAAAAAAATTAGTTCCTAACTTTTTATGTATAGAGTATAGCCTCTGGATTCTTGAAATGTTTTAAAATTGCCAAAGATTTAATTAATTAATTTTTTTTCTGTATTGAAAATCTAGACCATGTTAATTATCTGCCCAATAAAATACACCAAACTGATATTTATTTTCGCACTGTGCTAATTTATATAGATATAATAATATATTAAATTTATTTATAGCATAGTTAATTTATATTAGTATAGTATAATAGTATAGTAATATACTAATTTATATAGATATATAGATATGCTAATTATAATCGTACAAAACGAACCATGTTCATTTAGAACATTAATATAGTGTCGGAAAAATAATAATTAAGGTCGAGTGAATGGCTACATGGAATTAATTATAGTTAGAAATGATGAAATAATTTAATATATATATATATATATATATTTANTATATATATATATATCAGATCAATAAAATCTTTTGTTATTACCAACTAAATAAATAAAATACATGCAGCAATTTATAGCACCTGTGTGTAGGGAAATGTTTTAATAGACAATGTGTAGGCTATTGGTCGAAGAGTATTGTTTAGGCATATGCTTATGGAGAGTATTGGGAACAAGTCAGGGGTTAAGAAACTTATCTGCCACAAGGAAGAACCGTAGTTCTAACTTTATTGACCGCTTCAAGTTTACTCAGATTCAAATTGAATATATTAGCTGTTCTGGAAAGAAAAAGTGGCCTGTGCGCAATATTACGACCATCATAATTACAGCCTCAAGGCTTATTTTAAAAGTGCAGAACCTTAACCTCCATAAGCCCCTCACCACATATGACTTTTATGGAAAAGATTTTTATAGAAGGAATCGCATTCATGAGAATCAATCACCAATATATTGATTGCTAATACAATGGCATTCTTTTTGGAAAAAATAAATTAATTTATCTTAATTCCAATAGAAGCATATAACTTATGAAATATTAGGAAAATTTAGAATAAATGAGCATAATATTATTCAATAATATTCCGGAAAATAAATTGATAGATGCACCTTTAGAAATAATTATCTTCTATAATATTTTAACATATTTAATAGGATGCCTATCTTAACTTTTATACGCATTCTTATCACTAAAAAGAAGTTTTAAGAAAAATCGAAACTAATTTCAGGGTTTTCCAATTCTCCATCGTTTACTCATTATTTCTGTTTGCCACACCTCAGCTTTAATTTCCAGGAAAAAGTTTTTTTGTTTTTTATTTGTGGATTCTAATTTTTCCCAGGAGAAATAATCAAGTGTTAGATTCACTAATATGTTATCAAAAACAAAATTTAAAAAAAGCTCCTCTAATTCAAATTAGTACAGTTAGAACAAATTTATTTAAATAGAAATTGATTTTATGACTTTGCTTTGAATTTAACTAAAATTATATCCAAAATAAAGTTATTTAATCATCCCATTTTATTTTTTAATTATTTTAAATATATTTTATAATGTTTAAATTTTATTGTAATTTCAATGGATTTAAAGCTATCCATAAATAATAAATATGCATTATTTTCGTAAATGTGCAGAAAAAGAAAATTAAATTGAATTCTGCATCTAATGGAAAGATGTATTACTCTTAGATAGTTATAAACTTTATGGAATCGTTAAGTAAAATTGCAATTCTGTACATATTCAAATTATTGTGATTCCAACAGTTCTATGTAAAAATATAAAACATTGGTAAAACTTTATTTCAACTACAGATATTACGTAAATTTTGCATAATTGTTTAATGTGATTTTACTTTCGATTGCAAAATGTGAGTTCCCCATAGTGCTAAATTGGTTTTAAAAGAATTTCCTATTAAAATTTGTAAACCTTTTTTTAATCGAAATTGGAGCTAACTTATCAACTTATTAGTTAAGTTCATAAAGCAGCTAAAATGTGAGTATAATTTTTGCACATTAATCAATAATTTACACTTATATTTTTAGTGACTATAACGATAACGCGAAGTTATAACATAATAAATTAATTTTATTTAAACAAGTCTGTCATTTAAAATTTTCCTTTTAACCCTTTCAAGGACTGTGAGATAAAAACGCTTACACTTTTTTTGACAATAATATGAACCACTAATCAGTAATACGTAATTGTCTCTAAAAGAAAATGGCCTAATCAACCAATTTTTAATTTGGAAAAAGTGGCGGAAAAGGAAGTTGTCCATTATTGACGTGCATATTATAACCACAATTCTTATGACTTTTCTTGAATAAATTTTTGAATTAAAATTTCTTGCCCCTCCAAAGAATTTGTTTTCCAACCAAATTTATTTTAAATCGTTCCTTTCATTTTGTCAAGTTTGTATAGCTAATTCCAAGAAAACAACTTTTAATAATTGATTTTGGATTAATATTTACATTTTTTACAGCAATATGTTTCTTTATATTGTTTCCAAGTGGGTACTTTTTCAAATTTCGGGAGTTAATAAATTTTATTAAATAAAAGGAAGATAAACTGAAACATAACGTTTTGCGACATCCTATCTATTAAATTAAAAAATAGTTAATTAATTGAACTAATATCCATTGTGTAACCAATTTTTTTCACAAATTTAATCTTTTGTTATACCATTTAATTTTAAAAAAATCATCAACTAAAAAGTCATCAGGGTTATTGGACTTAATAAATCAATTCTTTTTACATCCAAGCAACTCTTATTGCAAAGGTCATTTTGAGTTCTTCAATATTTAGAAAATTTAAATATTACATTATTTTATATTTGTTCTTTATTAATAATTTATAGAATTTTTAGTGGTATACTGTTTTACTTACGATTTGCAGAATAATCTGCGTTATTGCGATTATTATAAAAATTTCTACGAAATAATACTGTTTGTCCCAAATACATCAGCCTACTTAAAAATAACTTAAAGTAAAACAGAAGAAGATAAAAATAAAAGCTGTGTTGTGGTTTTCTCAGGAAACCAGCTTATGTACATATTCTCTCCGAATTATTAAGTTAGTTAAATTGGTTGACTACAAATGGTATAGTTAATGTAAAACTGTGTTTTGCTGAATATCATAAAATTTAAACTTTTCAGGTGTAACTGAACTTGGTTTCAAAATGCAACACGACGTCGATACTGCAGATAGTAATTATTTTTTTAGATAGTAGTTATTGAATATCTTTTTTCCGAATTTGTAAACTTGGTGAGATTTATTTATCTCTCTTGCCAGCATCAAATTTTAAACTTTTAAGAATCAAATTAATAGTAGATCGAAATAAAAAGATGTATTAAACTATAACAGATTGTTATTAAGACGAACTAGAACTAATTATTCTTAAGACGGTTAGACGAAAAAAGATGTTAAACTCGTTCGAAATTCCAAAAGTAGTTATGAGAATGCTGAAAGAAAGGCAAACTTGTTTCAATCTTGCAAGACTCATAAATTAGTTTCTGTTAAGCTTTTTCTCAATGTTTGTTTAATTTTGAAAGCGACTGGTTAGAAATAAATTCTCTAAATAATAGTTTATTAATGCTTTCTATTAATATTTATAAGTGTATGTTTCCTTATTTTGTTTTACTCTCAAAGAGGAAAAACTTATGAACAAAGTTAATAAGAGTTAAAACAAATGAAGTATGAATTTTAAAAAAACTATTCTAGTGTTTCATTTGAAAACAAAAAATAAAAAAAATTCTTAGAAGAAACATTTATATATTTCATTAATTGTTTCTTTCACTTTTATTTAGATGAAACATTTCTATGACTATTAAAAACTATACTAAATAATTTAATTTTGCATTAAACAATAATTGGAAGAAATAGCGAGTAAATCACTTTATTTAAACAAAAAATGAAGCATATAAAAGAATCGTATAACCTTAATTACTTAATTATCAAAAATCTAATTCGATTGATTAGATACAATACAAAGAAATTTTCAACTAGAATATTGTTGCAATATAACACGATATTTCTTACTTTGTTTCATCTTTTCACTTTACTTTTTTTTCCTATTTTTATTTTTTATCCTTAAATAATTTATTTGATTCATATTCTCATAAAATTTTATTTTGGTCATGGAAGTGCAGTTTTCTTACCATAAGTTATCGAAGTTACAACTTCGTTTTAAATTTTAAAGTGAGAGTTAAATTTTAAAACATGAGCATTGTTAAACGTGGTATCTAATAACTCAGAGAAAAAACGTATGGTCAAAACTAGCGAAATATATTATAATTGACCGTGTTTCTAGCTCTATGGGAAACTTCAAAAACTCGATAAGTTTCACTGAATCGATTTGTTAATGATATAGGAAAAATTAACGACAAAACACAGTATATATGATAAAAATAGAATAAAATTTGGCAAATGTATTAAAATTTGATAATTTTAACATAATACTTTTGAGCAAGACATTAAAACTATTTATTCGGGTTAAATTTACTTTCCAGTTTTGTATTGTATAAGGACCTCAATTTTGAAAATCAGAATTTCTATTAAACCGTTACCATATGAACGAAATAATTACTAAAAAAATGGTTTAAATGCCATATATTTTTAAATTATCAACAAAAACTATTATATTTTTTTAACCGGAAATGTCATTACCATACGCTACGGCAATTTTACCAGAATTTATTCTTCCATGTACATAGTTTTTAAACAATGAGCTATGGCTATTTATTTATTTATTTTATTGGAGTGAATTCTGAGTGTATTCTAACAATCCTAAAGAAAATTATAACTGTCTCTAAATTTTATCACTTCAGTATGAAAGCATAGTCACTATAGGCAAATAAAAATTCGAGATTAAAACTTATTAACAAGGCAAATGTGCGTTGAGATCGGCTTTTTTGAAAAAAGGTGATTTAAAATTTTTATATTGTTTTTTTTTATTATTTACCTTATAAGCTGTAATAAAAATGTTTCTAAACATTTTTTATGAGTACTGAAAAAAAACTTTCATAATGTGGTTAACAAATAGTTTACTAAATTTTAACATAACATCTGTTAGGTTTCTGAACAAATGATGGCTCCTAAATATGCTGCATTTTTTTTATATTTATGCATGGTTTTAATAATAGCATTTGTTCCTTGCATCGAATATATGCTATATTCCTGTATAAATCTACATTATTGCCATATCAAACTATGCATACATTTACAGTGTTTATATTTACAATGCTGAAAAGTATAAAATCACCAAAGAAAGCGATAAAACGTGAAAAGAAAGGACTTATAAGGTTTTATTTTATAATATAGCCATAGATTACGGCTAAATAAAATAAAACACGAAATGAAATTAAAAGCAAAATACATTGCACATTACTTTATGTGACAAGATAAGATTTCAACACGAAGTAAGGTGGAAAAAAAGTCGATGAAATTATTACACCAGAACAGTAAATAATGTAATATCCTTTGTTTCCTATTACTTTTTTCAATCATGCATTCATGGACTGAGATAGAGTTTGTAAAATAATGATATCAATATTGTTCCAAGATATATTGATTGCATCAATCAAATTCGACTTGATTCTGAATTGTTGATCAGATGTGTAAGCTTCTCTTAATTATATTCCTCAAAAATGGCCACTCAAGGGTTTTAACCTTATTTGCTTTATCCAGAATTTAGTTGAAATTGATGTATGAACTGCCGCATTGTCCTGTTGGAAGGTCCAGTTTTCGGATGTTATGAGGAAATTGATAGGTAATAAATTATCTCCCAATGTATCCTGATAGATAATGGAATTCATGGAATTTTTCATGGAATAGATATGGAATTCATGGAATTTTTCATGGAATAGATATGGAATTCATGCAAAGATAGCAGAATTTTTTTGCCCTCCAATACGCAGTTTATTGCAATGACTTTCAGGTTTCCTGAAGTAACTAACCTGCCGCCTTGGACCTTTCTACTTTTCTTGCAATTTGAGAACCATTTCCATTTCTTTAAAGATTAAAATTCTCCCTTGTTCGTCTTTCGTTCCCTAAAGTCTAAGTTCCCCTTTTCATTGTATCGTGCAACTACCTGCATTTGTAAACTGCCCACATATACTGCTACTGTGTTTGAAAACTACCAAAATCTGCTTTTATACAACTCGGGTTTGCTTCTTGCACGAGAGCAAACTGCTTTTTAGTTAGTGTGTTTTATGAATGACAGTAGCATAATTAGTATCAACTTTAAACTTTTTTTCCAAGTTGTATTTTAATAACTATGACAATGTTGTAATGATTTAAATAATATGCAGAATGAAAATAAAATTGTCAAGCAAAGCAATTAGGCTCTGCATTCACAAGTAGAAAATAAATTTATATACATATTTCATATGGGGTGAAATTTTACTCGGCTTTGTACTTTTCCCAGCACTGTATATTTATGTATTAATTTTAGAAATGCATATGTTAGAAAATTGACACGTGCTTCAATTATAGTTTGTGCACATGAACTACCGGTTGAATTTGTTAAATCTTTGGAATAACGTAATAATGCTTATTTTTATTATTTTTTCTCCTTATTTTGTAAAAAGTATATACGTGGTCGTTATTAAATACTTTTTTTATGATAGGCACACACAGTTAAGATGTTATTTTTATTTAAGAGTCAAGATAAGGAATAATTCATTCTTTTATTTGTGGTCAGACCTGGCTTCGTCGAACTTATGATCATAGTTTACCTGGAGCATTCGAAAAGATCAGTTATTTTTAACAAAACTATATTTATAAGTATTTCAGCTTAGTTCTTTATTAAAATTATTATTCTTACTATTATCATTATTTTTATTTTATGAAAAAATTACGGAAAAGTTGAAGCCTTGTTATAATTACTATATTCTTATTATCTTTATCAAAATTATACTATTATTTCAATAAAAAGGATCTTCGTTTTAAACCTATTATTTGGCTCAAAATGCTGTAAGTAATTAATAAAACATGTTTTCAATTATTTATTATTTATATATATATA
>NC_092208.1:27357059-27394929 GCF_043381705.1 Parasteatoda tepidariorum | reverse complement strand
ATATATATATATTAGGAAACCTTGGACAAAACCTGCTTAAAAATCCTAAATTTAGATATAATATATATTGCTTAAATGGAAAAGGAAAATTTTTAAACAAATACCTTTTAAAGGTCACGTGGAAAATATATTTAGAATCGCAGAGCTAAGCTCTTCCTGTTCTGATGCATTCACCGGAAAGATTTACCTTCTTCCAAGTTTGGGAAGGCTGCCAAAGAACATTTTGTGTTTGTTGGCCATCTATCGGATAATGAGTATATGTTGCACTCTCCTGACCGAAAAATATTTTTCTTCTTTTCAAAGTATAGTATTTTATCTAATGTGTAACTAAAAAATGCTTTATTTTTCTAATTTACTCTTAAAATGAAAAATTGGTTTTATGGAGAACAACATTTAAGTTTTAACTTTAATTTTTATTAATAAATTTGAACAAATATACTTTTTCAAGTTTATGCAGGAAGATTAATCATCGGTAACTTTTTAAATCTGGATACAGCTCGAAAAGAATGTTTGCAAAAATAGACACAGCTCAAAATGCGTGTCTATAAAAATAGGCATAGCATTTTATTCCGTTTATCCCACTCCCCTTATGAGCATTGTTCTTTTTATTAAAAAATTATCAATTTAAATAAAATAATGAAGTCATAGCGTTCCTTTGAATAAATTACTCGGTACATTTTAAAAATTAGTCCATTTTTTAGAGAAAAAGATGATAAAAATTGCCTCAATGTGGTAAAATTTTTCATGTTTCTGGTTTTACGGAAACATCAAAAAGCAGGGTAATTTTTGACATGTGCTTTGGTAATGATTTTGTAATAATTAACAATAAAATATAATTTTATGATATGTGATAAAATTTTGTAAAATTGGTAAAATTCAGTATTTTTACCATGATACCTACAAGTACAGCATAAAGCCATTTATTTGGTTACATTTACATTCCAGTTTTGCAATTTTTACGAAATGTGTAGTAATAAAAATTATAATTTTAAACTTACCAAATGATTGTTGAAATACACTATATTTCTGTTGTATTGACAAAGATTTTTTTTACCAGAAATTTTATTACCATTCATTACGGTAATTTAAACAGGATTGTTTCCTCCGTGAAAAAATGCTTTAAAATTTAACAGTTGTTTATACAATGTGGTCACATTTAGAGTTCTGAATAAGAAGACTACGCCTAAAAAGTTACATCTCTTCCCTTTTCTCTCTCTGTAAAAGTGAAAGTCCATCCGGATGTACTACATATGCCTATGACTCAAGAACGGGGACATCGATTTGAATCGTATTCTTATACTAATTCTACAGTTTTATTCTACAGTTTTTAAACTAATTCTACACTTTACGAATTTGTAAGGGATGTTTTTAAACAATAACATATTTCTAGCTTTTTGTGTTTTAGGCACAGTATCGAAAATACGAAATTTCATTGATAAACACCATTGTTTTAGATAAAAACATGCGCTATCAGGGAGTGAAGTACCGCAATTTCAAACAATATTTAAAAAACAGAAGCAGGCGTAACCACTGAAAATACAGAAGTAAAGAATGCTGAAACAAATAATAAGGCTAACATAAATTAACGAAAATTTAAGTATTTTCGTACACCGTCAGCGATAATGTTAAGCATTAATATTCTTATTCGTCCAAACGGCATTTTAGTTTCAAGAACTTTAAGTTTATTAAGTTATATTACTAAGACTTTTCATTGCCAACTATTAATTATAATAATTAATTGTTCTCATCTTTTTTTATAACGAATTTTAAATTCTGAAACCTTTCCTTATAATTATCTTATTTATAAATATCAGAAACTTTATTAAAAAAATCAGCAATTATCGGTTATTTGTATCATGAAGACAAGTTTGCCAACAAGTGGAACAAGGTCAGGTTCTGATTCAATTGTATTATTTAAAGTTGAGTTGTCCAAGCTTCTGAAGTTTTCTTTTTAGTATTTATTTAAAAATTTCTCTTAGTTAGTAACAGTTAACTGAAAAATTTTCTAATATTGCAAAGACTCTTAGATTTAAAGCAAAAAAAAATTGTTTACAGAATTAATTAAAATAGCAGTTTCACAGAGTATTAATTTTTAGTTATCAAAGATATTACTATTTATAAGTAATGCATGCTTTGAAATTTAGATTTCATTTCCTAACATCAAAAATTAATTGTTTTCTAGTTACTTGTGTTTCTACTTATGTTTAAATGATCATAATATTGTAGACGTCGATAAAACTAATAATGAACAATTTATCTCATTAAAATTATCTTATTATTTTAAATAACAAAAATTGCTAACAATACTAGACGGAATGCAATGAATATTAAAAGCAAAAAACTGTATTGCTTATTATTTATCGAGCAAAAAAATTATACATCCTCTATGGTAATAAAATTTTTAATAAAATAAACAATATATTTGATAAATAAAACCAAAGTATTTAAACCATTCGTATGGTAATTTTTCCTTTGCTATGGTAACGGTTAGCTGGAAGTTCAAGTGTTCAAAATTATAGTTCTTATTACCACAGTGAGGAAGAAATACAAAACAAAAAAGTAAATTTTATACTAAGTAAATTTTTCTCAACTGTTTTTATACTAAGTTCTAAGATATCATGAAAAAGTTTCAACATTTTACCACATTTATCAAATTTTATCTCATATTATAAAACTAGTTAGTAAACATAGTTATATTTATCAAAGTACTTCATTAAAAATCTC
This sequence comes from Parasteatoda tepidariorum, assembly GCF_043381705.1. Lineage (NCBI taxonomy): Eukaryota > Metazoa > Arthropoda > Arachnida > Araneae > Theridiidae > Parasteatoda > Parasteatoda tepidariorum. Next base: position 27,392,205 of record NC_092208.1, on the reverse strand, counting down.
CGAGCTTTTTGGTATTTCCATAGCCAGAAACATGCACATTTTATCATATTCTGGTAGTTTTGACCATTCTTAGTGTATAAATATTCTCTTAAATACTAATAACTTACCCATTTTATCTTTATACTTTATTCAATCAATCGTATATACACTAAAATCCGTTTAAATGATTTGAAGCTTAATACTTCTTATCAAAAAATGTCAGTCAATCTTTTACTAACATTTCAAATTCTTCATCAAATTCATTTAGTTAGAGCTGATTTCTTTTTTCCGAGATCGAAAAAGAAACGGTCATTTCCTTGGAAAGGAAGTTAATTAATTGCCTAAAGCGAAAATGAACAGAAAAAGAAAATCTCCTATCATCTGAAAAATACAAAAAATTTCCATTCCCTTAATGCAATATGAAATAAAACAGTCTTAATGATTTTACTACTAATGGTTAAAAGAGCTCTGTTAGTTTCTTTGTTATTAGCTAATGTAAAACTATATTTCGCAGTAAAGTTGTTTCTTATAAGTAAGATGAAAGACAAATGTAAAATACAATTTCATAATTGGAAATATAATATTTTTTGAAACTTTAGAGATATATCCATTACTAATAATATTTTCTTGACAGTGCATTGTGACAATCCTTTTCGCAGTTAAAGGTTTTTAACTGTCTTCAATTAAGGGTTTCGCAATTAAAGGTTTTTAATTGATTTTTTAATTTTACGTAGTAATATCAACGTCATCATTGAGTGGTTTTCTAACTATACGCAATAATCGCTCTGTTCTCAACAACTGATTTTCTAATTTTATGCAACAAAACTATCTCATTGAAGTACAGTTTTCTCTATATACGCAATATTCTGTTCATAATGGAGAGTAATCCCATTATACACAATAATTGAAATATAATTTTCGTTTTTGTCGCATGCCTGTTTAGGCAGTGGGGGTGCGATTGTTCCTGTTTTTCAGTGGCACCATCTATAACTAGGAATTCAACTTCTGCCACACTATTCACACAACCACAACCCGTTTATAGGGTGGGTCACATTCACACACAAAGGAGAAAGGACATATAACACACAGAGAGAGAAAGAAGCATCCATGCCTTGCCCGGGATTCGAACCCAGGACCTTTCTGATGCAAGGACAGCTCCCTGCCCCCTACACAGACCGGTCGGTTGAAATATAATTAATATATCTTTTTCGAAATCTACGCAAGTATAGTTCTATTAGCAAAGAAAAGATTTCTAACAGTTGGGAATAATAGCTATCTCCGCAAAGCAGGTTTTCTATTTGCACATGCTTATGGACTGTCCTTAACTAAAGATTCTAACACAAACGTGGTTTTTTTTCCTTAACAACTTCAAAGAATCATTAATCTAGGAAAAAAGGCTAAATTTCCAAAATTGAAAGAAATACTGGAATTTTTTGGATAATGATTGCAATATGAAATTTTTTATTAAGAAGAATATAAAACATGCTCTATTAAGTTTAATCATAATAATACTGTTTACTAATTTAATTACATATTCAAGGCATCTTTTAAAAAAATTACATAAAACATTAAATTTTTATCTAGTAAAATGTAAAAGAGAAAAATGCATGTTTGAGAAAACCCTAAATTTCACTTATGAAAGTAATGATGATTTTTAAATTTATGTTATTGTACATAGAAAGAGTGAGAAATTATAATGAACCAAAAGGCAGGAAATGCATCAAAAATTTCCGATTATTATCTCTTCCTAAACTCTGATATTGATAAACCCATGAATTAACGAAAAATAAGGTGAAAAAGAAAAACATGATTTTTCATAAGTTGGTTTAAATTAAAACATTGATTTTATATTTATTCAATTTTTACTTTTCTCAATGAGGCGAAATTTGAAGATTTTGTAAGAAAACTAGACCAATTAGATTTAACTAACTGTATTGTGGTGCTTCAATACTAGAAAGCATCAGCACTAAAGTGCTTTGAGACTAATTTAAATTATTTTAAGTTCGGTTAAACCTGGGATGGGCAAACTACGGCTCGCGGGCCAACTGTGAACCGCCGGAAGGTTTTATCCGGCCCGCGGATAGAATTTTAACTTGCCGATCCGTGTCGAATATAAACAAGATACATTATACATCCACTATTTTGTCTACTTTGTTTAAAGCTATTTTTGTTCCTTCTTTATAACAAAATACTGATGACTTTTTTACTTTCTCTATTGGTGGAATTGATGGAAATAGTTAGCACAGGTAGCTTCAATTAATAAAATGTTGAAACCAGAAGTTCTTTATAGAATAGCCGTGGATTAGCTCCAACGAGCGCTTGTCTTTCTGGAGGAGCAAACATATGGAATCTGGCATATGTGGATTGTGTTTCACCTGTGGCGAACAGCACATTTTAAGCTCCAACGAGTGGATTTTTCTGCCGGTGTGAGTTCTAAGATTATTATTGAGTATGGAAAGATTGCACACTATTGTTGTTTTTAAACATGTCAAAGTTTGAGTTTTGCAAATCATTACCAAAGGCTAGTTTCCAAAATTTAATATCTCATGCCCAGAAAATCAGCGCCATGTTTGCTTCATCTTATATATGTGAACAAGTGTTTTCAACTATGAACTTTAGAAAAAATCATTTGAGAAGTAGACTAAGAGACAAACTTCTAAAAATGAAATCTCAATTTCGTTCATCTCATTAAATATTTAAATCATAACTTCTATATAGTTTTTTACTCGACCCACCAAACTTTTTTCTCTCGATTTTTTACCCTCGACAAAAAAAGTTTGCCCATCCCTGGGCTGAACTGTATTGTAAGTAAATTTAAACATGCATGCATTTTACAGCTTAACAATTTATGTTTTCATTAACCTCTCTATATACAACTATCTACATATATGGAGGAAAAAATCTGTCTGAATTACTGAACTGTATGTTGATAGGATTGCTGGTAAAAAAAAAGAAGGGCATAATGCTAGTGTTAATAAAATCAAATTATACGGTATTTCTTTGAAACTTTTTCTGTTAATACAGAAAATTATTTACCGGGTATCCTGGTTATCAAAATTATTGTTCTTACTATCAAACCTTTCGTAAAAAATACAAAACAGAAAAGTAAATTTATCCGAATAAATATTTTTTATACCGTAAAAGATATCATGATAAACTAATAAATCTCGAAACATTTACTTAGCTTTATCACTTATTATAAAAATCATATTCTATTGTTAATTTTACTAAAATCTTTATCAGAGCGTTTCGTTAAAAATTTCCAAGCTTTAAAGTGTTCCCATAGCGCCAAAGACACGTTACATATTGCCATATTCTGGCAGTTTTGACCATATTTTTTACATTACTGTAATTTCATTCCATAAATTTTTAGTAGTGACACTAACTTTATTCATCTGCACACTTTAAATATGCTTTTGAACTGTAATTTGGAAGTTTTATAAAAATTTTACTATTTGTTCACACAAGTTTTAAGTTTTTTCTATGAAAAATTTTTAATTCTTTCAATGCACTGTTTAATTTATAAATAATTTTTAAAAGTGAATAGTATGAATTTTCAAAAAAAATTGTAAAAGCCCTCTTCCTTATAGCATTGAGCATTTTTTATATTTCGTTTCAAATATATGAAACTTTAGAATTGTTGTTGTTACAACTTCAAATAACAATGTTAAAGTACTACTTGTGTTCGGATACTTTTCGCCACATATCTCTCTGTGTTTTAAATCCATATAACATAGTGTTTCTGATCTTTTTTTAAGAGTTGCCAACGCTAAAAAATGTTTCAAATAGCTTTACAACTCTTTGATAGAATTTTTCAAAGATCTTTTATCCTGATGTTTTGTTCACTGTGCATTTGTTTAGTAGCAGTATAAGCTACTTTCATTTCAGGAATGCTGACTGAAGTAAATAAAACATTTTTCAATGCTTGTTTCATTTTTATAAAAGTTTTCAAGTAGAATTGAAACAACTCAGAAAAAGTTTCTCAGTGTTTTATAATTCGAATAACCAGTTCTATGTCAAAGTTACTTTTTAAAGTAAAGTATTGGAAGTTGTAATTTACTTTTTTGGTAGGAAGTATTACTTTTCAAGTTTCTTAAAATGTAAAGTCTCAACAAATTAAAATTTTTAAGATTTCAAAAAAAAAATATGATTTGTAAAAAAATAATAATAATACCAGAACTACAATCTCTACTCTATAAAACATAATTAATTTAATAGTTGAAATAATTCATTTCACTATATTAAACTATCTATAAGAAATATGACATACATTTAAAAAAGCAATTTTTTTCTTTTATTATTTTTTTATAGTTATCCAATAAACAGTATTGCTAAGATGCTAAAACTGAGATTTACGATTATTACTTTATGTTACTGTCCTTACGAGAAAAACAATTGAAAATCAATTTTGTAAAAAATATTATTTTATGCCATTAGTATTGAAAATTGAAAACCAATTAATGCGACTGATAAGAAATAAGATTCACAAAAAAACTAAATAAGTTGAAATGCCAATGAAAAAGTCATTGATAAAGACAAAAATTTCCTTCGAATAAAATAAAAAAATATGAAGCACTTTTTTAATAACACCATTAAAAATAAATTAATGTTCCATGAATCTTGCATCTTGCAGAATATATATGTTGAAACATTTAAAGAATTCTGAAACATCGAAAACATTTATAAACCCCTTTTCTTTCGTCATATATTTTTGCGTATGACAATCATGCGTATACAAGTATAAATAGCAATTCAACTATTAAATAAACTGTTCTTTCTTTTTAATAATAACTTTCAATGTATTTTGCAGCTCAAAGGATATATTGCTCCTAAAATAAGTACAATTAAACAAATCGAATCATATAGATTTTGCTAAATATCAGTAAAAGCTGTAGTGGCTTAGGGGTTAGAGCACCCGCCTCTCAATGAAGTGATTCAGGTTCGAAATCCATCGATTATCTGGTCGATACGAAGAGATGAAGCAAAAAATCCTCGGAGGTACACATGTATCAGAAAACCGTGGGAGGGTTTTGGGATTGTCCTCTCCATTTAACGCAATTGCGGGTTAGTTCCATAAAAAAGTCCTCCTCCAAGTAGCATTTCTCCCAATACTTGATCCAGGAGTTCCCTTGTTTTCTGGATTAGGTTCACACAAGCTATTTAGTTGAATATTGATAATTGTAAACTCAGAATTTTGTGGGCTATTCAACGTCGATCTTATATAAACTAATTAGCCTCTTAAAAAGGACTCTTATTGATATCAAATGCAGAGCAAAATTTATGTCTGAACTATCCTACGCAAAGAAGCTTAAGACATGGAGGTATGCTATTTAAAACGTGCTATTTAAAATAACATTGGAAAAAGCAATTAGAGATACCAATATAAATACTAGGGGTACAACTATTCAAAACTCTATTAAAATATTAGCTTATGCAAATAATATTGATTTAATAGGATGTACAAAAGATGCTGTCTTAGAAGCCTTTACCAAGCTTGAGGCTTAAGCTAAAAAATTGGGTTGAACTATTAATCAGGATAAAAGCAAGTTTATGAAATTTAGTTATCTAAATTCTGAGTTTTAATCTCTCTTGATCCAAAGTTTCTCTAATACACAGGGACAATTATTACACTTAATAATGATATCAAAACACAATTAAATAACAAGCTAATGATGGCTAATAGGTGTTATTTTGAATTGCGAAACTAACTGAAATCAAAGCTCATTTCCATTAAAACTAAAATTAATTTATATAATACTCTAATTAAAACTGTATTGCTTAATCGAAGTGAATGATGGCTTTTAAATAAAATTGAGAAAAATAAGCTATGACTATTTTAAAAAAAATACTCTGAGATTTCGTCGCAGCTGTTAAGGAAAACAGTGTTCGGCGGATTCAGTTCAATTATGAATTATTCAGAAAGTTTGAAAAATTATTAAAACAAACATAATTTCATTTATAAAATTCTATAGAATAAGATTGCTATATCACATCTAGTTAATAAGCTGACTTTTGGAAAGTTTACAAGCAACCGAAAAGGAGGAAGACCAAACGCCAGATGGATTAATTCTGTGGGAAATGATTTCAAAAACCATGGGAATCTGTAAATGGAGGAACCTAGTGTCTGATCAAGCCAGATGGAGACGACTAAGACGGCAGCTCAAACCTGTATTAGGCAGTCATGCTGATGGATGAAGGTGAAGTTCAACGCCGGATTAGACGAAGCAAGGCTACTATTATATAAAATTATTGCATACAGTCCTTATTATATCTAAATTATGCAAGCTGTATTTTTACAGAAAAGATTAAATTTTTACAAGCGAAGAAAAAATTCTGAAATTTATAAAAGTTGTCATTAGGATTCAACTGGTTCACAACAAACGATTCTCAAACACTCAATGCGATATAAGATTCAAACGACTCATTTTACATACATTTTGACAAGACAAGATCTTACAATGAGAACTAGAGTATCTGAAGGAATAAATGCCGAGCATAATGATGAAATACGAAAGCAAAATGGGAAACATATTTTTTTTATTTTAAAAGATTTTGACTCTAGAATTAATAATAATAGGTGTTCCCTTTCTCGTCAATTTGAAGTGAGGCGAAGTGGAATGATACATGTTTATCAATTCTTACAAAGAGATTATAGAGATATTTTCTACAAATGATCTTTTCTCTCAAAGAAATTTTCGAGTTTGCAATTAAGATTAAAAATTGGCTTTATAAAACGATGCCAGACTGCTGAATAATTAATGTCTGAACAACCACAGTGCTGACGTAAAATATCCTCAGTTTTAGACGGCTCATGGGTCCCTTTGCCATCAGGCTAACAGTGAGAGGTTCTCGTTGTCTTCCTCTCGGTGTAATGTAAGTGCGGATGCACGAATCAAAAAGACATTCACAGATACAAAGTTTGTCCAAATACTTGATGCAGGAGTTCCCTTGTCTTCTGGATTGGGTTCAAAATTACAAGGCTACGAAGTTGAACATTAGTAGTCGTAAACCCGAGATTGTGTTGGCTGTTCAATGAAGGTTATAAAATCGGTTAAGAAAATGAAAACTGGATGTGTAAAATAAAATGCTTGACGTTTATTTTAAAATATGGCAGCACGACATTGGTCAATTAAAACATAATAACTTTCAAAAAATAAGGGAATAAAATAAAACAAATGTGTCTGAATATTATCTTAATGCAACAAAAACTGTATGCAGTAGGATTGTGGAACTGGCCTAAGCCCACGTTACACTGTTGTATGAGCGATGGATAAGTATGTTGCAAAAGTATTTTTGCTTAGCGTAATATCTTAAAAATTTTTCTTCTTATTTGGCCAATCACCTAATATGAGTACTTATTAGTTAAGTAATGAACTATAAAAAGCTTCCCAATACCTAAAAAATAAGTATAAAATTCTAAAAGTTGATTGTCTTGTTAACTTAAAATCGATGAAAACACAGCTAAAAGCAAAATAATTTTAATACTTTGTTAAAAGTTTAAGAATAAGTGACATAAAAAAGCAAATTTAAGTTAAAGACTTACAATGAGTGTATGTCAATGAATAATTAATTTAATGAATACATACTGAGACTTATAAAGTATTCATATTAAGAATCAATCAAGTAACAAAAATAAAATAAGTCTCTAATGACTAAAATATGCATCACTTACGTAAAACCAAAATTACCCCACAGTAAGTTTTAGATGTCTTCTCTAAATGAAATCTTCAATCTTAGAATGTTCTTATTAATCAGTTGGACGAATAATTATGATTGATTGTAGACACATACTTCACTATACTTAAAAAGAGAATATGTAAATAAAATAAAAGTGAATGGCTAAGGGAATATTAATCTTTCCAATAACATAATCATTTATTCTTGGCATAGATAAATAATGTTTGATTCTTGTTTCGCAGTTTTATTATTTATGAGAATTACTTCGAGAAATATGTGAGTAATTTCTGCTTTGTGAACTCCTCATCCAAGAATTTATCACATACCACCTTAATATTTTTGAAATTAAGTTGCTATTATATCTCATGTTTTCTTATTTTTTTGATAACTTTACCAACATTCATATTTGACATTAATGATTTATTGAAATGTGTTCCGTCTTGTACCTTCTTTGTAATTTTTCATTTCCTTGCTTATTAGATTACATGATGTTGAATGTTATTTAATTTAATAGTGAATAACTTAAGTGATCTCTGTTAAAAAAGTTATCCATATATATATATATATATATTCATGCCTGTACTTTTATTTGCAGACAGATTGATTAGTTTTATGAGGTGGACATCATTGATAAATTGATTTTCTAACTGAACGTTTTCATCCATTTCTTACATCATTAGTTCTGCTTACGCACAGTTTGCGTCTTTAACATTTTTAAGCTCTGATTCTTCTGGAGCACTAAGAAACTTTTAGCATTTTTATCTGTATTTATCGAATAACTAAAACATAATTTTATGCTAGATAAGTCAGTAATAGTTTAAATTTTGTCGATGTAATATGAAGGTTTTGTTATTTTATGATTTGTTTTAAGAGATTTTTTCAGACTTTCGAAATGATGTTTTTACTAATAAAATCCCATGCCACATGATTGATTATTTAAAACTGAGCCATAAATTGATTTTCTTTTCAAACTCTCCTCATGAATTTAAATTGAATCCAAATATTAGTTCCAAATTATTTATTTGCCTAACGTTCGCGAAAAATAAAAATAAATCATTTTTATACCTCAATCAGTTTTTATGCTTCACAAGAAAGAAACAGAAAAATGGAGAATTAGTTTATAACGCGATTTTTTGGGCTATTAGTATGTTTATTACATTATCAGAAATATTAGTATACTATTCTATCATTATATTGGTACCTCAAACCATAATAAAGTAGGAATTCGTGGCATACGTATTCGACTGATTTCGACGCAATTTTTTATTAAATGAATCAGAATTTTGTTGTGAAAAAGGCACTTAAAATTCTAAATATAAAGTAAAGTTTAAAAATGTATAAAATATTTCTTTCGCAGTAAGTGTTTAGTTCTCAAATTTGTGTTTAAATACTACAAATTGTTCATGAAATGCATAATATCAGCATGCAATGCCCTACAGCAAATTGTAAAGCATAAATTTCAATATATTTTTTTTCTAAATCGGCAATGTGATTACCTGTGCTTTAAATTTAACAATATAAAACTATAAGCTGCATAGTGTCATTCACGAATTTATAACGAAAAATTCTAAATATTCTTATTTTGGTTCACATATTGTTAACATTTTACAAAATATAAAACCAAGCTATCAACGAATTGTATATTTAACTTTATTTGTAGTGTGTGTTAGGGTATAGAAATTTTCTCAAAATAATCGCCCTTCAGAAAATGAAATTTAGAGGCACGAAAATTCCGAAACAATGACAGTAAAAATTTTATAATTTCAGAAAATGAATTTTATCTGTCTTAAATTTATAATTTATTCAAATAAATAAGTGTTCAAATGTTCAAAGGAAAGTAACTTTTATTTTTATTTTTTTAAGTTTATTTCCAGTACGGCTTTGTCTATCAACGTACGAAGTTTGAAAAACTAATGAACTAAAGTTAATATATATGGTAAAAATTTGAGACTTTTGTCGAAATTACCGATTTTCCTTCAGTCGGACATCTTAACAAGGTATTGAATTAAACTATGTTTGAGCACAAGCTCAGACACAGTATCGCGATATTAAAGATTTCTCACCAATTAAAGGTTACAGCAAAATGAATTATGTTTTAAACGCTATGAATTAAGTTTCAAATATTACTGCATGCGTCCAAATTTCTAACGACGCAGATTCATGTTCATGTCACATTTTTACAGGCCGTTTTTTATTCTTATTTTTATCTTATTATCGACAATTGCTTAAAACCAAACTTTTTAAACACTTTTGTGAATGAAGTTGACGATTAATTTATAGTTTTATACTTCTTGTGTAAAGTAGCTGTGACCATGCTTGCTATCCATAAACGATTAAATTTATAGCTTTATACTTCTTGTGTAAAGTAGCTGTGACCATGCTTGCTATTCATCAACGATAAAATTTATAGTTTCATACTTCTTGTGTAAAGTAGCTGTGACCATGCTTGCTATCCATAAACGATTAAATTTATAGTTTTATACTTCTTGTGTAAAGTAGCTGTGACCATGCTTCCTATCCATAAACGATAAAATTTATAGTTTTATACTTCTTGTGTAAAGTAGCTGTGACCATGCTTGCTATTCATAAACGATAAAATTTATAGTTTTATACTTCTTGTGTAAAGTAGCTGTGACCATGCTTCCTATCCATAAACGATAAAATTTATAGTTTTATACTTCTTGTGTAAAGTAGCTGTGACCATGCTTCCTATCCATAAACGATAAAATTTATAGTTTTATACTTCTTGTGTAAAGTAGCTGTGACCATGCTTGCTATTCATTAACTATAAAATCTATAGTTATAAAAAGAAATTATCCGCATAAGAGTCAGTAAAGTTACTTTTATGATACAATATAAAGTAAGAATCATAAATTTAGGATGCAGATCTACATAATTTCACAAAATATAATTTATTTGTAAATTAAACATACACACAGAACTGACAGAATAATAAAAATTTAAAAAAGTATTATAAAATTATTCCATATAATTGACAGATTTATGTAAATCATATGAGAAAATAAATATCTTTATTATACAACTAATAACACACATGCGTTTTATGAAAGTTTATGTGAATAACTTGTCAGATCAATCCGACAGGATTGAAATTACTTTATTAATCATTACTTGGTTTTAAATTGGCTATGACCCGTTTCTTAATTCAAGTTTCATGTTTCTCCTGCACACTCCATGTAAACAAACCCCAAATCTTGGTCAACTGCACAATTAATCGTCTTGAAGCTTCTAATGACGATGCCCAAAAAGCAGTTGTTATTCATTTGAAATATATACACTCAAAAATTTAGTTAAACAATTTAAATATACAACAATTATTCGAAAGCCAGAAACATAGAAAATTATACAAAAATTATGCCAACTTTGGCTAAACTTATACCATTTTTAGCCAAAATTACCATATTCTGGTAGTTTCGGCTATAGTTTATTTCTCACTGTACACAAATACTGAAGGAGTAGATGCGGGAGTTATCAGGCCTTAAAATTACCATTTAATTTTTTCATCTTTTTAAAAATGTGCAATCATAATAAAACACATTTGTTTGAACTTTGCAGAAATGCCAATATAAGGGCATGCAAAAAATTGGCATGCAATAAAGTTAATCATATCAGCATGTACTCACCAATTCTATAGACGAATTAACTTTTAATAAAAGAAAACAGCACATCCTTCTATAAAAAGAAACAGCACATCCTTCTATGTTACAGCACATCCTTCTATAAAATATGTATAATACTATATATATTTTCAAACAGCCTACTGGGGGGGGGGAAATAGATCATCTATTATGAAATTTAAGATTCCAAAATCCATTGCAATTTGGGTTCTGCTCTTGCCTATAACACTTTATTAAATCGGTCTTTTTGCAAGAATTAAATCATTCATTTTAAAAACATCAGCAGCCCGCGCAATATAAAATCTAGATCAAAATGAGATATAAAGTTCCGACATTTTGGATGTTTCATGCATATAATATATTTTACCGTAAAATTTCTTTTTATTGTTATATATTTTACTGCAATTTTTACAGTGATATTTACTATCATTTCTCCTATTAACATTTTTTTACTCCCTCTAAAATAATTATTAAAATCTTTGAATTAAATGTACCCAAATAGGCCTAATTATTGACATCATCAAATCAGGTTAATTTCCATATGTATTTTATGCCCATGCCATAGACCAAAATTGATCTAAGCAATAAAAGCTTTATATAATATGGATTTAGTTTTTCGGTATAGTATTATTGTTATATTATTGCTTTGTAATAATATTATTGTTATTTTGATTTAGTATATTGTTATAGTAATTAACTATAACAATATTTTGTTATCTATAATTGTGGAAAAAAATAGTTGGTCATGTGCAAGTCTCTCTTATGATTTCAGCAATTGATAATTATGAAATTGATAAAATTTCTGGGGCAAAAGCTAGAAAAGGCATTTAGGGCATCGAACTTACACGTATTTTTGAAATGTAGTGATATACATAAGGCAAGTTACAGATGCATGACATTAAAAAAAATTTAAGCGAATTATTTCTGCCAATTTTTTGAAAAAATTGCCATGTTTCAAAATAACATCTGGTTCTTATGATTTAAACTAATATTGATAATTTTGCATACAAACAAGTAATATCTAATTTAAAAGAAAATGAAATAATAATTTAACATAACCTGGAAAGAAATACCTTCTAAAAAATTAAAGATAAAAACATTATTATCGATCTTATTTCAGTATTTGTCCCTTAATTATATTAATATAAACTAAACTTTATAATTATCATAACCATTCTGTTAAAATCTTTTTCTTTTAATTTTTACTATACTTATTATAAAGACACATTTTAAAAATATAATACAGCAATTGATTAAAATATATTTTAATTGCTTTTTTTCCTTTTTTGAAACAAACAAATAAAACTTATTCCGCAATATAAGATTATTTTACCCGAAGGAATATTTGAAAGAGAAACACACTCATCACTCCCACTATTGTTATAGGTTTTCGATTTTAGTTTTAAAAGTTTCCACTAAAAAACTTTTCTAGAACTAATCAGTATGTTTAATAAGGTAATTTCAAGAGTTTTATATATGTTATCTAAAAAAAAGTCTGAGATTTTTCTAAATATCATGCTGCAAGAATTTTAAATTGGTCATACTAACTCTACATAGTTAAGTTATAGTTTTATATAGTTAGTTTTTTTTAAATATTTGCTTCAATGTGAACTTTCTATTTGAATCATTTATAATTTTTTTCCAATACAGATCTCCTTAGTTTGAAGATATTTGCTTTTTTTTACATTAAAACTAAATATAGATACCAAAGGAAAAATTTAGATCAAAAGCAAAGAAAACCACCTCCAGTTAAGGAATAAAATGTCATAAAGCAATTGAAAATTAATAATAAATGAATGAAGTTAAAAAATAATTAAGTATCAGTGAGTATCTTCGTACAAAATGAAATAATTATGAAATATTTAAAAAACATGTAAATCAATAAATAGATTGTATTATTTAGACATAATTTTGATAAAGTATGTATAAAATAGAAAATTTAAATTCTTGTGGTCTAAGAAAGTTTAAAAAAATTTTTATGTATGCAATTTTTATTGCTTTCTAATGCACATAACACAATTAAATACATTTGTACGAGACGTGAAGTTCCACCAGAAAAGTGAAGTAGTTTCTTGTAAAATTTTTACTTTAGTACTTCATGGACGTCTTTAATAATTAATCTTTCGTTTAAGTTTACTTTCATGTATTAAAAAGGAAAAACAAATAATAAGCTGAAACTATTGTTTTTTGCCGTTAATTGTTTGATAAGAAGTTTCATTTATACTTACAGTATAAAAAAGAGTTTTCAAAATTCAGCAAAAATGCGTCAAATAAGCTAAGAAACAAATAATTAGAAAACCCCATGTATTCAAAACCAAAACAGCAGAAACTCATTTTTGAGCAAAATGCATAGTGCCAAAAGTGATATGGATATAGAAATGTGTGTGAGAGAGATTTTCTTTGGTTGCTGGCAGAACAAATAATTATAAAACCCCATGTACTCAAAATTAAAACAGCAGAAACTCATTTTTGAGCAAAATGCATAGTGCTAAAAGTGATATGGAAATAGAAACGTATGTGAGACAGATTTTCTTTGGTTGCTTGCAGAATTCAAACCAAGGTCTTACGAATTTGCAGTAGAATGCTCTAACCATAGTTGTACGTTCCAGGTAAGAGAGAAAAGCCATTACAAAGTAATTACATTATAACCGCCGCACTGACTCATTATGACAAAGATTCCATTCGCTTATAGGTTTTTAAGCTATAGCGAAAAAAGTAAAAAGTGAAATTTAAACTACCGAACTCCTGACTAAGAAATAAGGACCAAATTTTACAAGCTACAACCTAGTATCATTGAAGTTGGAAATTTTCATGTCCATGTCTCATTACGGAGGCTATTATATAAAGCTTCTTAACTCTTCCAGAGCAGGAGTTTACATGTCCGCTGATAAGAGTATCCTAGTACGAAAGCAGAGGTTCTTGGTTCAAATATTATGGGCAACTAACGAACATCTCTCTCATGCATATTATCCTCCCTAACACTTTTAAGACTATGCATTTTGCACAATATGAGTATATATTGTCTCAAATTTGAGTTTTAAAGATGGGGCTAAAACTAATCTAATCAAAACTAATCTAATAGCTTCTGAGAATATATATGATGTGAATTACATATGCATAAAAAATAACTCGAAGTGACATCCAATTAGCTTAATGCACTTCCATCACTGACAGGTCAGTCATTTTTCTGAATGTTTTTCAATTCCAATATCCCTCAACCTTATTCCTCTGTTAAATTTACAGGCATTCGAATCAAAATGTCTTTAAAAGTTTTGTTCGAGTTAAATATTTCATATCCATATCACACAAAAATACTGAACAAAAACGAGATAAAGTGAGAACTAAATCACTCAGAAGTCCCCAGTGATATAATTTGGAACAACACCAGTAATTATTTAAAAAAGAATTTTTCTAATCTTCACCATCCAAGAACAAAAACAGCACACTAGTGCTAATAGAGTTCACGTCAAATCATATTCAATGGGTTTATAAATAAGCAAAAATGTTAAGAATTAATAGATCAGTCATTGAATGTAATAACAGTGCTCTGTCTTGTCAACTGTTTTTACAGAACTAGGACTAAAATTCTGGTACAAATATCTTTTTGCCAGACTTTTTTTAAATTAAAAAATATTGACGATTAAATATAAAACAACTACAGATACACAACTCAAAATAAAGTAAATATTTGTCTCATAATGAGTACAGACTATTGTGATTTTACTAGGAGTTCCAAATAAGAAATTTTATTATATCACTAACCATCAAGACCATTGTTTCATAGATTTTGTTAAAAAAAAATAAACTTTTTTGAAACGTTAATAACAAATATTTATAAATATTTAAATAAATAAGTATTTGCTTTGGTTTTGTCTACAATATGGTGCAATCGAAAACCACTAAAAATGTCATCACTTCTACAAGTAAAAAAATTTCGTCAAAATTAAAGCTATGTTTTGTTTACTTTTTTAATTATTTATTTATTTTTTCAAAGGGAAAAAAACTTCTTATCCACTAATCTAACTTTTCTAATAATCATTTTATCGCGAGAACCATATGAAAGATCAGACAATGTCGCCCAAATAACGCAAGAAGGATAGACAAGATATAGAGATAAATTACACCCATGCCGAAGTGGGATTTGAACCCATGATCTTCCTGTTACGAGGGCAACTCCTTGACTAACATTCAAGCCATTTCGCTTGTTTCGTCACTTTATTTTCGATAGTCATTCTAGTTCGTCATTATAGTTAACGATGTCCCACTATCCAATACGAGGAGATTTTGAGTTGAGGAAATATTTTTCTTATATGGTTTCGTCACGAATCACATTCTCAAAATTAACGAAATATAGCTCACGGATTGCAGAATCGTCAAAAGTGAGAATTTCATTTCTGAGAGTGTACTGTGTGGTATTGAATTTCAATAATAATAAAACAAAATATTTTATTGTTTTATATTATATTAATATTTACAGTAAAGCAAGTAACTGGAAAAAAAAACGTTATTAATTTATTATTTACCTACATTTTTATTCAAACATTTTATTTCAAAGAGAATGTAATGGCAAAGTAATATTTAAGCAGTTTTTGAAACTAGCTATTAAATATATCACCATGTCTTTAACAAGTAACAAATAGAAATACACGTCTTATACCAAAGTTATTGCTTGTCCCATAAATTGTCAGAAACATTTGATGGGAATTTATGTTTTGATCCTTACTAAGAGTCCCAATCGAAAGCACACCCTTTCAGTTTAGTAAGTGTCATTTGTGATTTATCCAACCATCTAGCTAAGTAACTAAGCTTAAGAGATGCCTCTATTTTTTCAGATCGATCTTTTATGGCACCGGATGAAAGATAAATGGTATATGAGTAGTTGGTGGCATCAGGAATTGATCTTACGTTATTTGGACTATAAAAATTCTTGTTGCGTACTTTCGGTTATTCTATTTTATTTTTTTTTACGAACGCATAAAACGTTAGGTCATCTTTTTACACAGTAACACGTATTTCCTGTTCTTATCTTCCACCATAATAAATTGAGTCTTGTTATTGATTTTCCCTTTTAGTTTAACAACTTGCATAACATAAAAAGCCAGTGCACTTGTAAATAAGAATAAAAACTCTTCTGAGATGCATTAAATGAATAAAGAAAAAACACCATTCTCAATCCCCACAAAATAGAAATAAATTTGTTTTATTAAATTTTTATTCGTTACTAAAAGTTGGAATCAGAGATAGTTTGACCATAATATAACATGAAATATTTTCAAACTGTTTGAAAAAACTCGTTAGTCTCTAGAACAGACATTTATTTCAGCCCACAGAAAATAGATATCTGGGACAAATATTAAAAGAAATTTAACAATACTTTAAAATTTGAAAATGAAAAGTGAAACTTTTCGTTATAATATTACAAACAAGAATATGATGTTAACAATAAATATTTTTATTACGAATTCATAAAATATATGTTTGCATGAATATATTTATGTATGTTACGCAATAATATCATTTCGGGTTTCAATGAATTTTGAGCACTGAGCCATAAAACAAGAGGTTGATTCATATCAATCTTCTTTGCACAATGCAAATTTTTTCTTACAAATATTTAAGTTCACTGCAAATGTAAAACATTTTTTTTGCAAAATACAATAATTTTCCTCCTTCTTTTTAATTTGTAAAAAGAATTATGATACACTACTATGATTTTTTTTATTTATATACTTATTATTGACACTTTTGGAAGCCCATTCTTTTAATATAATGCTATATATGCTAAATAAGATATATTATGGTTGACAGCAAAAAGGCAATTTAATCTTCACAGAGAATACAAGTTCTGGTAAAATTACTGTAATCTGTCATAAAGATATTTATGTTAAAAAAAAACAAATATTTTTCCGGTTTTAATACAAAAATATAAGTAATTCAAAATATTTAATTGGTAATTTTTCCGCTTATTTTTTAACGATTCACCAGAAAATCTGGTTTTTGAATTTTTTGTTGTTGTTGCAAAAAAAAAAATACAATACAAAAATACAATGTTTTCGACAAAAAAATACAAAACTGAAAAATAAACTTAACCAATAAAATGATTTTCATGCCATGCTCTAAAATATCCTGATAGAATTACCAAGTTTTGCTACATTTACTAAATTTTAACACATTTTATAAAATAAAATTCTATCGCTAATATTAGTGAAAGTATCATTGCCAAAAGATTTCTGTAAAAATCACTGCGCCTTTTTAGTCTTCCCATATAACCCAAAACATGGCAAACTTTACCATATTACGGTAGTTTTAGGTTATCCCGATAGCTAAAACTTAAGATAGTGAGCTAAAGCATATCTTTGGCGATAAAATGCGTGCATAGTTATGGGATGATTTAAAACTTAAATCTCGATCTTTAAAAGATTATTTCTTTTAATATGCCATTCTTTCATTAAAATATTTTTTAAATAGCATATCCTACATATATATATATATATATACAAAATTTTCTCCAAAAAATTTAACAAACTATCACTTTAATTCAAAAAGTGTTTACTTAGTTAAATTATTTCTTCCGATTCTATTTGGCCGAACACTTCTATCCAATAAATTTAATTACTTTGGAAAAGTGGATAGTTTTCCGGACAACACTCTAAAAAATAAAAGCTAAGGTAATGTCATGGAATCACTTTCAAGAAAAAGAAATAAAGAAACAATCCAATCGTCTGTTAAGTAGCAGCACGCTTGAAGTAAACTAAGAATTAAAAAGTGTGTACTAGTTATCTGTTTCACTATGATCTTTGGTGTAGCATTCTTTGGGACAAGTTGGTAATTACTTAAGGCAAAAGCAATTACTTGAATCCCCTTAGCATTTTTGCTGTTTGTCGATTGTTTTCTTAATGCTTTGTAAACTTCTCGTTCAGTCTTAGACGCATGAAGAGCAATGCATAAAATAAATAAAAACCAATGCTATTAAATGCAGCAGAAGATAGCATTTTGAAGCTAAATAGAACCTCCTTATTACGAAAACTCTCTACAGAGAATATTTCTCTTTATAAAAAATTTTCCTCTTGATAAAGATTTAAAATGACACCTTTCGATGACCATAATTGTATGCCATATCAATTTTTAGTACCATTAAACATTTTTATTTAACTCAGATACTAAACTACTGATTCTTCACCTCAGAAGATGCCTGAATTGTTGCTCATTTCACGTTACCGGGTGGGTATCTGTTAACCTCAATCACTGAGGAAAGCAATCTTTTCTATGCCCTATTGTGAGAGATACCCGTTCATGGGGTAGACCAAAATCATTACCTGACGCATTTGAGAACAGCACAATGAGAGAAACATTCATACCCGGAGCGAGATTCGAACCCTCTACCATTGGCTTCGTAATTAGCCACGCTGGCCGCTCTGTCATCAGGCTCGCTCCAATAAACAACTCATATTGCTTTTTTAAGAATTCACTACCACTATTAAAGTAATTTGTTAATTGAAATATAAAACAACATTCAAAGTATAATTCTGTATAACGAAGTGGTTGCCTCCCTAAAACATATTTTTAAATTTTAATATTTTCAATTTCTACCATTTTCGGAATTTTTCAGATAATTTGTGAATTGTGATTACAATAAGTAAAATTTAGAAGTCTTTTATAACTATATCACTCAATAACTATACCACTATATCACAGTCATAATTATAAACTTTTTTTACACTCCAGACGCAAATTGAAAGATTAACAGTTTTTTCATAAAAATATAAATTCTTCGTTTCTTAAATAAAAGATGTAAGTCCCACAATATACAAAAAAAATGCTGTGCATAATTTCAATAATATCACAACCGGTGTTGAAGAGACGACCAAATTTTGAGTTTACGACTACCAATGTTTAAAAACATAGGCTAGCAATTTTTGACCCAACCCAGAAGACAAGGGAACATCTGAATCAAGTATTGGGTATAATTTGAGTTCCTGGAGGACTTTTGCTTGAACTAACCCGCATTTACTTTACATAAGAAGGAAAATCTCGAAAACTTAGTCCTGCAAAGAATTTAGCTCAGGATCAGCCCGACAGCAAGAGGATTATGAGCCGTGAACCGTCTACTACTGAGGATATTTTAAGTCAGCTCAGTGGTCGGTGTGAGCTGGGAGCCGAATTCGTATCAACCAGCCACCAATGGAATTGAAACTTGGGTGTCCTCTTTAGTGACCACTTAACACTTCTTTCCCTGAGCCACCTCAACTTTACTTTAATAATTTAAAATCATTGCAGATAATAGTTTCAAGTGACATTTAAATGAATTATTATGAATAGATTAAAAGACTTATGCATTCATAATTTACGACCTGCTTTTATTACTGATCCACTTCTCAATTAGTGAATGATATTCAGCCATGAATTCGTTATTAATTAGTTGATGAAAATTAATAAAATTCAGATTAGGTAAGTATATTGTTAAAACCCAAAATTTGGATTCATTTACTTAAGTTGTAAAGTCTGCTAATTTGAGCCACATGGAATGAAAAGAAAACATTTTTCTATTCATGATAAAATTATCAAAGATTTACATTAAAAAAATGCTTAATTATCACTTTTACTAGTCATAAATATCTTAAATATGTAAATACGTGTTTCATTTTTGTAACTACTATTAGAATGGATGTATGATGAATTTCTAAAAGTATTCTGATAACTCTGTTACAATTTTCACATTAAGTTTACTTCGAAATAACAGCAACTCCATTAATTATTTTTCCAGAAAATTATAAACTCGAAACAGTTTAATAATGTAGTTTTTTAAATAGACTAATAGGATGTTATATTCAGAAGCAGTAAGTAATTAGCTGAGATTGAATGGAAATTCTGTAGAGGAAGTCTTTAATGAGTTGAATAATAAGTAATGAAGCATCAACATTAACAAGCATATTAACAACAAGCATATTAACAGAGTGGAATCAATGCGAAAAAAATGGCATCAGAGCAAATTTTGGGTTACCTTTTATATCATTATGCTCATTTTTCTTAATAAAGATTATTTATTTTTCAAGAGTAACTGTTGCAGTTTGAATAGCAATTAGCGTTAAATAGCTATTGCATGGGTGGTAAATGTAACATTAACTATAAATGCAAAAGATAAAAAGAATTTGTGGAAGCAAAAACGAAATGTTAATAAGTGTAAATATATTTTTTGATGGATCCGTAGATGCATAATTTTTATAAACTATTAAAAAAATAGGCTGCAAATTAAATATCTGAATTGTTAATTGTATGGTAAATTGGTGTTAGTGATAACTGGTTTTAAGGATTAAACTTTATTGAAACTAAAATTATCTTTTAGAGTAAAAGCTAAGAAACGTACACGAAACTGGCATCATCTTACAATTTTAAAGTTGGTTAACTAAATCTTCTCAAAAAAACGTACATTTATGATACATTATTGAGATTCAGACAATTATCTGAATTTTTTTATGCTACCATAACTTGTACTAATCACATAAAACTCGTGTGATTCGTTTTAAAGTCATCACATGTGTGAGCACTGTATGACGATTTATGAGTGCCTGTCTAGATGCGTTCCATCTCCCTGTAACGTATATGTTACGGTGAATGACTAAAGTCTCGAAAATGTCGACATTCACCGGTGAATGTCAACATTCACCTAGTCGCTTTGTGTATGTCCGAAATATTTGCTAAATACCCTTATTTCTGACTTTCACCGGTGAATGTCAACAATCACATAGTCGCTTTGGTGAATGTCCTAAATATTTATTACATTCGATTTGATATTAATTTATTCGTGGATACAGGTATAATTACTTTTATTCGATATTTTAATACTTACTGACGATAGATCAGGAGAAACATCAGTGTTTGGAGTATCGGGCCATACATTTACATTTGCCCGGTATACATTTGCTCAGTATACCCTACACTGATGTTTTTTTAAGGTTAAGTGCCACTTCCCGGTATGCGCCAAGCATCGGGCAAATATATACCGGGCAATGGCACTTGACCTTAAAAAAACATCAGTGTAGGGAATACCGGGCAAATGCAAACCGAGCAGTGGCACTTAACCTTAAGTGGCTCGGTATACCCTACACTGATGTTTTCTTAAGGTGAAGTGCCACTGCCCGGTATACCCTACACTGATGTTTTTTTAAGGTCAAGTGCCATTGCCCGGTATATATTTGCCCGATACTCCAAACACTGATGTTTCTTCTAATCTATCGTCAGTAAGTATTAAAATACAGAATAAATATAAATATATCAAATAAATATAATAATATCAACGAATAAATTAATATAAAATTGGATATAACAAATATTTCGGACATTCACCAAAGCGACTATGTGATTGTTGACATACACCGGTGAGGGTCCGAATGTACAAGAATGTAACGAAATATTCGATCTTTCACCTACGCATTTGGTGTTTGTCGACATTCACCGGTGAAAGTCAACAACCAACTATTTCGGTCATTCGCCGTAACGTATATACAATGAATTTCGTGCAGATTTACCATGGATTTTTCGAAACCATATTTTTTTTAAACCATAATACGGTTGAAAGTATTGTAACCTTTCAAATTCGTCCCACGGTGAAACGCATTACCTTGGTAAAAGGATTTGCTTAAGAAATATTCAGTTTTAAAGTTAACAGAAATGTGGTTCAAATTAAGGAAAATAATTAAAATTGTTCAAATTTGAACCAAAATTACTGTTTAAAATACAGGTAATATAGTACGCTTTTTCAAAAGTTACTTTTGCGTCTTTTTCAAAAGTTTATAAATATATAACTATTATTATTTGAATTTGCATTGTAAATTTTGTAGAGGGTGATTGCATATATAGAAACAGATCAATAGCAAACAAATAATATAGATACACATTAATAACTATTATTAAAAAAAATAAACTTTTCGCTACACTTTTAGAAAACTATGTGTGATCTCATATTTTTTTAATAAATAAGGATAGTGCTATATAATTAATTGCCTAAAAATAATAAATTTTTATCAGTAAGATTTCAAGATTTGAAAGTTGTGCTACTTTTACACACTGCTTAAATTATTTTCTGAAAAAGAATTGTATGCAATCTAGTACAGTTTTCTTTTAATGACAGCTAAGAATTTTGCTCAGCCAATAAAACTGATTTCAGAAATCTTTCATTGCGGAAACAAGCTGTTTAAGATACCAACAATTATCAAGTCATTGTCAAGTAATCTATTTCAATTGCTTTATCGATAAACTGTTCACTGAAACATAGGTCGAACAAAGAGGCAATATTTAATTTACCTTATAGTCTTTAAGTTCAAAATATCGAATGCACTAAATCGAAATTGTGTTGAGTAAAATCTTTCAACTAAATATTCTAATTTAACT
Source organism: Parasteatoda tepidariorum (assembly GCF_043381705.1). NCBI lineage: Eukaryota > Metazoa > Arthropoda > Arachnida > Araneae > Theridiidae > Parasteatoda > Parasteatoda tepidariorum. The sequence goes on along the minus strand of NC_092208.1, from coordinate 27,369,523 downwards.
GATTTTTCTTAGCATGTTTCATAAGAGTAAAACCAATATTTTTATGTGAAATTAGCTATCGATAAGCATTTAAAAAAGTTTTGCTGACTTTGGAGACTAAATGCACACGCTCTTTCACAGAAACCCTAAATAACATTTCAACTTAATCAAATTAAAATCAATCGCATAAAAACTTTATCTTTCATGGAAAATTTCAAAAGAAAGAATTTTTGTAAGAAGTTTAAACTTTTCGTAAGAGATATTCAAACTCAAAAAAGGAAAAGAAAATACTTAAGAAAAGTTGTTGTTTCTTAATTTCTCAATTCATATAAACCACTTAGTTGCTTTTTTCTCTTTTATTTGCATCATTTATATTTCTTATTCTTGTTAACTTGTCAGATTTTTGCAATTTCATTAGCATAAAAACTATTTTTGTTAATAAACCACTTTTGTTTCTTTATTTTAGAGATAATACATATTTTTATTCAATTTAAAGGAAAAATATTTGATAAAATTCAAGAAGAGAAAATTATCTTATCATTGTGAAAAAAATAATATTATGATCTTCATTATAAAAAATATTAAAACAATGGCACCTACATAAACAAATGGTTGAACAAAAGGTTAATTTGAAATATATTTTTTCACTTTTAGCTAAAGTTTACTTCTTTATAGTTTTTATCTCAATTCGACAAATTTTAATTCTGTATTAATATTTATCACGTCTTGTTGAATTTTATTCCTTTATAAATTCTTTTAAAGTTAGGTTTCAATTTCATTTGATTAAAAAATTCTTTAGCGCCTTGTAGAACTTTGTTTATTTATCAAGTACTTAGGCTGTATTTGAATTAATCCTTTGTAAAATTTTATAGCGTAAGCTTCAATTTTGTTTTTGTTTTTTCAAGTCTAGTTAGTAACAAGTTTTTTCAAGTCTAGTTGAATGCTTTTTCTCCGTAATTTTTATCGTTTCTAGTTGAACTTTATTTCATAGTTACTTATTTTCCAAGTTTCGTTAAAGTTTATTTCTTCAAAAAATTTTATACTATATACTTCAATTTCATTTTCTAATCAATTTTTATTACAATTCAATATTGATACTTTTTAAGTTTTTATCTTTGTTGGTTGAGTTTTATTCATTTAAAAGAGTTATTTTTACATCGATTTGAATTTAATTCCTAGAAATTTCGCTCACGTATCAAAAACGAAATGGAAATGATTAAAGAAAATAAGACTACGAATTACACTTGAAAAAAATGTCAGTAAAAAAAACAACAAAAATAATAGTAATTTTTTTAAAACAAATTCTTTTGGAGACCTTACTACTTTAAATAAATTTTTAAAAAGCCAATTCTTTAGACAATTCTACTAAACAGGCATCTTAATTATGTAAACTAAACTCTTTAATTTTCTCCTCACTCGTGGATTAAAAAATTTGCAAGTTGTTTGCCTTCTCTTTAACAATGCAATATTCATAGGAAGAAATAGTTTCTCTTAAGTGTGTGGTATTTGAGCAACAAGGAATTGCATTTAATGAAACATACTAAGTTTTGAATAGATGGAAACACAAAATTGTCTCTCTAAGTATACAAAAAAGGAATTGAGATAGACAATTTTGTAAAACGTTAACATTGAATTGAATTTTTCTCTCCTTAAAGATTTATTATTTACAAAACACTAATTAAAAACTCTTTTAGTCATTTGAATTATTTTCAATGCTTAATGATGTTTTCTTAATTCTTATTATAGGTATTTTAGAAATATATACTTATTATATGAATCTAATAGATAGTTTTGGTCATCTAATAGATAGTTTTGTGTTCATCAATTAAAATAAATGAAAAATTTTAAGCTAGTTCTTAAAATTCTATTGCAAAATAGTATTTTTTTATTTGGTTATTATAAAGTGCATTTATTATCTGTACGAGAATTAATATTCAAAACATAATAGTCGCTAGTAGATTTTAGTTTTCAAAGAACAGTAGTTCTCAAAGATAATAATTGATATCAAGTGTAAGTGAAATAACGGTGAATTGAATTTAATATAATAAAAGCAAAAAGCAAAAGTCATTATTCATACTCATTATTTAATTTTCTATTAAAAATCTTTATAGTTATCCGTAAATTTAGAAATTATCATATTATAAGTATTTAATAATATGATAATTTCACAAATAAAAAACCATCAAAGGACTTTAAGACTTAGTTAAAATCTTGACAACCTACCAATATAATTTTTTAATAAATAATTTCTAATTAATTGCGCAGTCACGCAAGCATAAAAAGGACTTCCAAAACAAGAAGTTGATGGGCTTAGAAGTTGATGGGTCATGGAGGCTTAAGCTTCACAATTTCAAGATCAAAGCTGCTGTGACCATCACTGTACACATGTTGCCTTTGGTTTCAAGACAAGCTGGTTCCTTTTAATTTGTGGCTAGGTGTGTTTTAAACAACCAACAGTGATCAAGCCCGTTTTTTTACAAAGAAAATTCTACGCCTGCAGTGCCTACGTGGCCCTGTATTATGTACAGTCGGCAAAAAATATCATAAAGATATCACTCTAAATAACTTTCGTTCTAATGATCAGATTTTCATGAACTAAGTGTCAATCTTAATGGTTCCTGGGAGTGACCTCAAATATGATAATTAATGACAAAAGATATCACACTGAATAACTTTCGTTCGAATGATCAGATTTTCACGAACTAAGTGTCAATCTTAATGGTTCTTGCGAGTGACCTCAAATATGATAATTAATTAGTGCTAACTATTAATTAAGTTGCAAAATCAGACACAAAAACGTACTTTCTCTTAATAATTATGTATATATATATATAGTTTTGAAAAAAATGGGTCATAAATTGGGTCTTAATAAAGGACTCAGAAAAAAATCCTACAAAAGTCACTGCCGAGTAAACTGAAGTATTATTCAAAAGAAGAATATTTAAGTTTACTCGGTTGCTAAGCAACCAAGCTCTGACTATTAAAAAAATTTAGATAATGCTGTGTAATTGCTCGGAGAGGTTTAATTAATACGAAATATATCGAAGTTTCCAGGCACTAGACAATTTTTAAGCTGATTTCTGTCCAAAAAGCAAAGATTTTTCTATTCCTTTAATCTTCCTTGAAAAAACAATTTGAATCAATTTATGAATTATTTATGATTTTCTAAACTTTTAGAATTTAAATACATGAAATTTTTATCCGCCATTATTTAGATTTTTTATGTTGCTTTTACTTTATGTATACGAGGATTTCATACGAAAATAACATTTCCATAACTTATTATAACTATATACAAAATTTCAGGGATAATCATTTTACAGCCTTAATCGAGTCATCTAGGAAAAAAAGTTTGATGAAACAAAAAAAGTGCTTGAAAAATAAAATGTAGGTTGTATAGTAATGCTAATGAACATTCACAAGGATTTCTATATTTCACGATATTTATTTTTTCTATAATTCAAGGAATTGCTGAATTTAAGTAGCATTTTAGAAACATTGAAATATGCATTTAAGATATTGAAATAATATTGTGCATATTGTATGATTCATTGTTTAAAAAATCGCTTCATTCTGATAGATATTTAGGTTACATTGTTTTTGTTGAATGAAGATGATTTGCAAATAGCATCCTCATGTTTTGATACATTCTGAAACTTACGTTCGCAAATTCCCCATAAAATGTCCCACAGCATGTTCTTCAATTACGATAAGCTGCATTTACCACCAAATACTGTTACTGTGATTTTTTTTTACATATATCTGATAAGACACTCTCTTTTTAAACAAAGCTCGTAACGTCCTTAAGGTACTGAGAGGGGGGCACAGAAACTTAAAAGATAAAATATTCAATTTCAATAACTCAAAATATCTGGTCTCAAAATTTTAATTTTACAGTTAAAGATAACTTTTACAATATTGATGCTGCGGTTCTCTTACGTTTTTAAAGACCACGTGAATCCTGTTAAAATATTAAAATGCATATGTTTACTTTAACGAGAGTAAAATCCTTATCAAAATATTGATCAAGACCCAAATGTAAAACAGTATAATGGATGATAATAACTCAACTGGCTTCAAAAAAGATGAAGAGGGAAGTAAAAGCCGACATGTTTCGGGCGTTCAAATATAAACGCCCATTCTCAAAACTTGTCAGACACGAATGACTTGTGACTTTAACTGACTGTAACTATTTTTTAAATCACTGAAGTTTTCATATTTTCGATTCAGTTTCTTACGAATATCCATTTAGTAACACAATATATTAAATTATTTCACTCGATATTAAAATAAGTTTCACTTAAGATGAAGGCATAGGTTCTTAGACTGAAGAAATAATAATTAACTACTTTCTAAAAAATCAATGCAGTAAAAAAAATTCTTGTAGCAAGCCTTAATATTTTTAAGGTCATCAAAAAATTCCGTTTTCAATTAAAATTTCAAAAGTCAAATGTAAAAATGGAATTTTCTCAATCATCAGGAATCAAAGTTAAATAGTTTGTTAAATATAAAAGGACAGTTATTTTAAACAAGTCAGCATTTCCGTCCTACTCGAAGTAGGTTAAAAAGGTAATTTTGATCCATCGCTTCCAAAGTTTATTCAACATATATTTCAGGGTATACTTTAGTAGTATTTCGATCGAGTTTATTTTTACGCCCTTATTTTTTTATAATTACTAAATAATTTACTTAGAACAAATTATTCAAACTATAGAATTTAATGCATTTATAGTGTAATAGTAAACGGGCTTCCATCGCATATCCCTAACCTTGATACTGCTATCATTAAATAAACGGAATAAGCTTATATAAATAATAAAAGTTAATTTTTTTCTCGTTTTAGTTTTCAAGGAGTAATATGCTTCAATCAAACAGATTCAATTCTGGAAATAATGAAAATATTGCGTAGGTTCCTTGGAGCAATATCATTCTTATGCTCTTATGACGTGATCTAGGAAAAATTGATTTTCAAAGTTTCTGTAAAAAGTACGTTAACCTTCTCGCAGCGTATTTTTTTTTCTTTATCAAAGTAAGCTCAAAAATTCCGTATTTTTTTTGCACTTTTTTTGAATCACATGATTCTAAAATTACCACGTTTTCGGAACCTTTTTACAAATTTAAATTTTTAGTATTCACTGCTTAACAAAATAAGGCATTTTCCTAATAACAAACTATACTATAATAATATCTTGGGAATCGTGCTAAAGTTAAATATTAAACAAGTAGTTCAGTATATTATCCGGAAAAAACCTACATGGTATCATAAAGAAAGAGTAAAAGATATCATGAAATTATTAGTTGGATAGTTCAGTGAATCACACGTGATCAGATAGTTAAAAATTTAATTTCACAACACTAAGATGTTAGGACGACATTTAAGATGCTGACATATTCTTAGACGCTTAAAAATTTTGGCTACGTATTCGACAGCTTTTTACGTTCAGTATCTTTTATACTCTTTACAGTCACTTATAAAACATTAACACTATTTCAAATAATCCATGTAGAGGTCACAAAAAAAAAAAGACAATCAATGATTTATATTATTTTTTCGAAAGAAATAGCAAGCTCAGTTAATAATCAGCTGTTTTGCATCAAATAATTTCAAACATCGGAATGCTTTTAATTTTTATAACAAGGTTTTATTCTTAGCCAGCAGACAATTCTAAGTTTTATTTTTAAACTTGACAATAATTTAAAGAGGAACTTTACTTTAAAGAAAACCGAAATTAATTTACTAAAAAAATTGATAAGTATATAAATCAAGAAATAATATGCGTAGTAGAGTAAAGAATAAGATTTTTAAAAATGTAAAAATGTTAATTAAATCGTTGTTAAAATAGTTTTGTGAAACTCTCCCGTACAGGTGATTAAAAAATTTATTTTAAGATGAAGACGATACATAAGATATTCAGAAATTTCAAGATGCCTAAAAATGTTGACTACGTATTCATATTAATAATTATAAAATATATATTGAAGAAGATGATAAATATATTGTTCCAAATCTATGCATATGTATATTATTGAAATTGTATCAATTATTGAGAAAACAAACTAAAACATAAAATATAATCACATTAAATTAGCATAATCTGGTGTATAATCATATATATATTGAAAAAAAATATATATATGGGAGTGACCNGAAAACATATACATATATATATATAAATATATTGGAAAAATACCGGCAGCCTGAGTCAGAGTAAGCATCACACGTAATTAAGTTTTTTTTTCTAACGTAACATTTAAAAATCACGTCTGAAAAAAACTCCATTCAGTATTGCATTATTAATAGGGAATGAAATTGTAATTCTTCATTTTAAATCATCAATTTCAATAACACGCATTCCATAAACTATGTAAAGTTAAAATTCCGTTAACTATATAAAGTCAAAATTACTGTATAGTTATATAGTTCTGTATTATACAGTTCGTTCCATTATTTGCAAGAGCCGTTTGATCAGTGTTTATATTTCGAAGAACGATTTTCCTGTCCTGACATTAAAATTAGCATTTAGTTCTTTATATTCGATTCTTACATAGAATACTATTTCTGACTATAAACTAAAGCTATAAACTAGTAAAAATTGAATTGTCGGCATTTCAAAAAATTTTACTTGAACATAAAATGAATGAAATGTAAAAAAATCAAATTAGCGTATTTATGTTTGCAACTGTGGAAGTATATAACTTAAAATGACGAAATAAATATTTGATAAAATGTTGGAGAATAAAATATTTCCAAAAATAACAAAATTAGTAAAAAGCTTTTATTTTATTTTCTAGACATGCTTGAATAAAACTCAACAAAGAGAAACAAATACTTGTATTTCGAACGTTTTATTCCAGATACATAAGTTTTTGGGTGATAAGTCTTGGAATATCAAATGTTTAAGTCACGTAACACATACTCAATGAAATAAAGGAAACTAGTGGAAAAATACCAAGAATGAATTCTACATAGTGTGTGAAACCTTAAGAAGGAATTTTTGCACTCTCAAGCATTTGACGTCTACATACAAAGGAAGTTCTTCTGACAACGCAAATTTATTTCTATTGTATTGCAAAGGGAACCTACAGAAAGAATGTTCTGTAATAACTGTACTTAATATATGCTACAGGAATCTTTATAAATTGTGAAGTAAATGTATTTATATGTATAATATAGAATGTCTCATTCGAGTCTTTCAATATTAAAGCATAAGTTTAAAATAGATTTCTCTTATTAATTTTAGAACGTAGAAATTTATTATTTTACAAAGAGCCATAGAAACTCAAGATGCCAATTAAAAGATTATTTTAGAAAGTTAATTCGAAATAATTCTCGAAAATTTTGAGAAAATCGCAAAAATTCCTTATAGTGTGATATACACCATGCTTTTGAACAAATTAGGATTAATAAATTTCACCGATAGACTGACGCTTGATTAATTGAAAGATACCAATTCCCTTTCAGAATAATAGGGGGAGTATCGTCAATATAAATAGCAGGAGCTATCAATAATGCTTGGCTTTTTCGCATTTCTACAGGCTAGATAAATCAGTGCCAAATCCCAATATCATAAGTTCAAAATGAAGATAAAACAAAGGAAAATTATAGACAATGCAAAAGGGGGGGGGGTGGAGAAATAATAATGAAAAATATAGCAAACAACTGATTAAAAAAAAAGAAGAAGAAAAACATGAATTTGCCCATAAAATGGATTTGCAAATCCAATTCGGACAAATCCGTGGCTAAAATTATTTGCAAAATATGCAATTTATGTTTCTCTTTTCTATTTTATATTTTTTCTTAAATAAATATTTACTTTCTAATATTATTTATATTCAACTATTTAAATTATCCAGCACAATATTACCTTGCGCATATCCATTTCGGGTCCATCCTTGGTAACTAACAAATCAATGCACAGCATAGCAAATTACTTCAGCAGTGCAGTAAGAACGGCACTTTAAAATCCTCTATTTACACTCAATTTGCGCTTTTGTCTTCACATTTTGTAATGTGGCAATCTTGTTACGAAAATATTATTTTAAATCATTCTTGAAAAATTTTCCGCTCATGTAAGTACATCTGATTTCGCTATTCACTTTATAGTTTTTGTTTTGTGTTATTTTTTTTCATTTTATTTTATTTTATTTTCTGTTATTACGTGTTATTTTTACTTATTGCGTTCTATTTTATTTGCTGTAATTTTTGTTAAAAAATTTTTGAGTGCTCCTCACACTATTGTATTAATATATTTTGCTTTGGCTATATTGATACAATATCAGAAAGCACTCTTTTTTGCGGATATAATCGTGTGGGCTGATGAAAACATTATATCTTTTATTTTCCGGCTTTTTTAAAGAAAATTTGTTCCATTCTTCTTTTTTTTTAAATCAGCTGTTTGTTATTTTTTTCATTATTATTCCCCCCCCCTTTTGCATATGTCTACAATTTTCCTTTGTTTTATCTTCATTTTGAACTTATCTAATGAGTTCTGTTTACTTGCAGCTTATGCGCAATAAATGAAACTTATTGTTTTTCTTAACTTTCTTTGTGTTTTCTTGTATTTATTTATTTTGTTGAATATATATATATATATATGAAACTTATTAAGCCCCAAATAATCTACATGAACTGTATGCAGTCACTGAAATCAGTTTGACATTAGGGAAGTTATCTTACTTATGAGCATAAAAAAACTGTTTTGTGGAAATGTATTTGAAATTTATTACATTTTTTTTGACTAAACGTACGCATTGAGGAAAAACTTGTACTCCCCATGTTAACTCTTCCTTATAAAAGATTGTTATATAAGGTCAGGTGGAGGAAAGTGGGTATATAATCAAACTGTTAAATTTACTTTACAGAAAATTAATTTAATGTACATTAGATTCATATAGAACAAATATGAAGCATAACTTATCAATTTCGACTTTTCCTCCTTATTGAGCAACATTTCTAATACAAGAAATTTCACTTGTTTAAACGTAAAAGTTAAACAAATAGAAAAAAGAAATGCAAGGCTGGTACAGATGTTTTTGAGACTATTTTTTTAATTGAAAAACAAGGCTTTGATCTTAGAGGTTTTGGTACTCAAATGCCTCTACTCTATTAAGCGTCACCATAAGCGACTCAAAATTAAAACAAAAATAAATATCAGGTTCATTTAAAGATATAAATACAGTTATTCAAAATTAAATCTTTAAGGTTCATGACACTCATTCTAAACAGACCAGTAGAAATGGGATGTCTGCGAGTGACGTAGGTGGGTATCTCGATTCTGACTGGTTGCTGAAACGTGACATTTGTTTATGTTAGCAACTGTTCTTTTCAGTCTATTTTGAGTACGCCAAGACAGAAATGTATCAATTCTCTTAAAGGACACTTTCTATATTCTTTCGCAAAGATTTCATTTCTTTCACTACATATTTCTCACTTAATACAAAGACAGACACAAACCCATGTAGAACATAAACTAATTATGCGTCTTAGTTACCAGGTACACAAAATTTAAAAATATCACGCTTACAATAAAAAGCATAAACAAATAATAAAGCTAAGTTAAGTAAAAGACATAGAAGAAAAAGTATTATATTTCAGCAAATTTGATAAGCTATACGAAGCTGCACTTAATTAACTTCATATTAATTAACATTCTAACTTATGTGGAGAAACTTGGCTCGACTTTAAATGCCATTTTGCTTATAAACGATCACCTGGCGCTGACATCATAGGTCACATGTGTGGATATCCGTGCTCTTCATCTTCTCAAAGTGCAAGTACCGATTGGAAATAAATATACACTTTCTTTTAAAGCTTCCAGCAGTGAAAATCTATCCCTTCCCGATCTATTTTGCAGAGGCAGTCTTTTTTTTAGAAGCTTCTTATTCCGTAAATTATGCTAACTATCTCTACATTCGTAAAATAAATAAATATTACAATAACACAAATACAAGCATTAAAAATAATTAAGGTTTGCATTTTGCAAAAACAAAAAGACGCTTGATCGAAATAATTATGTAAACTTAATTAAACTAATGAGCACATGCATCAAAGAAGTTTTTAGATGTTCTCCATTTACAAAAAAGGTTGTTACAAGAAAAACATTTCAGTAGTTACACTTGAAATCGAATGAATATTTTCGGCTCTTTAAAGATTAATCATATTACTTAAAGAAAAGCTTTCAAGATATATTTTATCTCGCAAATTGTGTTGTGGTATTTGATCAATTACTCTGAAGTACACTGAAGTATTATTTTCTTAAATTTCTTTTTAGCTCTCCATTCTCGTTAGTTGAGCTACTAAAAAGAGGGATTAAATTAAACTTACAACTCATTTAAAAAGAGTTTTAGCTCATCATGGTAAATTTTTTAGAATATATCCTTTTTTAACTGACCACGTGATAAATTGAACTCAATATAACTTATTAAGAATGGTTTTAACAACTAGCAGATGCTAATTAGAAAGCTCAATAGTACACATAGTTTTTTAAATCATTTCAAAACATGATGTTTAATAGCTAAGTAATCTTACAATTTTACTGACAAATTTTTTTCGGAATAATTACTTATAAATTTCACCAATTACACTTTCTAATGCTTCAGACTTCAGCAATTACAAAGGCAAAACTGGCCACCATGAAAATTTCTCTTTTGATTTTGTTACTTTACCCTGCGATGCATTAAAATACTAAGTTAAAATCAGATGAAACTGAATAAGTAGGATGCGAATGAAAATTAAATAAGCAAACATCAGCTATTTTAGAAATAAATTATATAAAACTATTTTTATTTTACTTATTTTTTAAAGTCAAGGGTGCCTAATTTCTGGGATACTGATCCAAATTTGGGACTCATACTCTTAGAAATTTCATCACCAAAGTTTCTTGTGCAGTAAATATACTTACCACTTTTCAAATTAGTTATCTATTCGAAAAGTGGTTATTAGTTTCGAATTAGTTCGAATTAGTTACCCCATTTTAATAAATATATCTAGATGTAAACACTATAAAACTGATATATTGCCACGTAGTTTTGAATTAAATATTCATGATTTTTTAGAATCATATTAAGAGCCGTAGTGGCTCAGGGGAGAAAGCACTCACCTTGCAATGAGATGAACCGGGTTCAAATCCCAGCCATGGTTGTACAGTACGACATCCGCAACCGACTTAAACCAACCAGTGCGATGTAAAATGTCCGCAGTGGTACACGGATCATGGGTTAGAGTCCCCTTGTCATTGGGCTAATCGTTGAGTGTTTCCGCGGTTTTCCAGTCATGTTAAGCAAATGCGAATTAGTTCCATCAAAAAGTTCTCAAAGAAGGCAAGTTTCTCTCAATACATAAACCATGAGTCTTCTAGATTGGGTTTAAAATTACAAGCCTTCGGAGCTGATCCTTTGTGGTCGTAAACGCAAAATTGGCTCGCCTCTTCAATGACGGTTGTAAAATAAAATGTCATATTGAGGCTGCATAGTTTATGACAGCGGCTCTAGAATGATGCTCCGTGGAACCCCAGGGTTCCACTTAAGGGTCACAAAGATTTTAAGATTCATGAAATTTTTTAAGCAGTTATGATATTTGAAACTTGTATTACATTTATATTGAATTAATAACCTACTATTCATTTCATATTTCCGTTATTTTTTATGAAAATATTTAATTTAAATTCTTGTGAAGAAAGAAATTTCGTAACTATGTTTTTTCTTGTGATAAAATACTGAATGAATAACAAAAAGGATGTATGTATTTATGAAGAAAAAATTATTATTTCGCATCAAATAAAAAATATCCAAATTAAACAGTTAAAAGGTATGTTTCGCTAGTAACCATTCCTTCTTTTTCGTATTTATTTTAATTGAAACCACATTTCAGCTCATTCGTTATCGGTTAATGCAGCGATTCTCAACCTGTGGGGCGCGCCCCCCTAGGGAAACGTGATCACACCAGAGGGGTGGCGTGAGAATATTCAAGAGAAAATATTATTTAAAAAAACTGATTAACTGGATGAAATGAAAGCGCACATATGTATACATAGAAAACAAAATACATTTTGACATCTTTAATAACTTATTAAAGTGAAACAACTTTAAAATCAAAATTTAAGGTGGGGAGCCAAGGGTGGCTTAGCCTTAAGGATTTTTTTATAATTTTCTGATTAAGTCCGTGTATCTGAATTTTTTCTGTAACATCTTACACCTATCTCTAATATATATCACGTATACTTTTAATTGTTAAATAAAATTATAGTACAATTTTAAAATTTTAGCTTCTGCACCTAAGGTTTCGCACAGGTTCCAAAGGTGAGCCATGCTTTGAAATCACTTTTTCACTTACTCAAATTATCTTTAGAAAAAACACTTGGACTGGCAAACTTCTTTTAAAAAGGCACTTTAAGTGTCTTGCTGGTAGGAACAAGTTTCCCGACTTTAAAAAAGATATTTGTTTTCAGAGTGTATAATTTGTTTATTGATTTTACTTTGATAGTTCT
>NC_092208.1:27323759-27355222 GCF_043381705.1 Parasteatoda tepidariorum | reverse complement strand
TGCAGGTTTGTTACATATATATATATATATATATGTGTGTGTTGTCTTTTCTAAAACTAACACACTTAAAGAATTTATAAAAACGCTAAGAACATGGTATTTTCTTACTATATCCTTCATGAACGCTCCACTTAAGTAACTTAGCAGTAAAAAGATATAATTAAATGAAAAAAAATAAAATAAATAAATAATAATTAAATTTTAATCCAATTAAATTTAATGTTTGTATTTTTAATGTATTTAAATTAAAAAGGACATAAGCGTACTGATTAAATTTCTTATCCACTATAAACAAATTAATAAGTAAATTTTATTTTTAATGCTTCTAAATAAGTGCGATCATTAAAATATAATTATGGAATAATGAAAACTAAGATTTTATTCTTTATAACTTTTATAGCTAAAGTTAAAAATAAACTCTCCATTATTTTAAATTAGTGAGAAATATTTTTGGAATATGCACATAAGAAAAATTAATTAAGAACGGAAAAAAAACTTACATTTTATCATTTAATTCTAATATATCAAAATTTAATGAATGATTTCTCAGAAAAAAGGCAGAAATTAATGAAATAAATAAACTAGAATTATTTCGTTTAATTCAAGTTTTCGACTGTATTATGAATTTATAATTTATCAAGATCTTTAAAACTTTATTTATGCTTTTCCAATAAGTGTAAATGGAAATTTAATTTATTATACTTAAAAACAAAAACATATATTACAGTACTGCATTAATATTACTCCTTTTTTAAAGAAAAATTATGAAGCATGCAATATTGTATTGAGGACGTAGACAGAGGTATTAATTTTTATTCTAGAGATATTTATTCACTATAAATATTCTAATCACTATTTTGTTTGACTATACGCTAATATAAATGCTTCCAATGTTGATGACGTCTTTCGCAACAAATCGAAAAATATTATAGAATAATCAGTCGTAAATACGTAACATTTAGAATGGCCGATAGCTGCCACACACATGTGATTTTGATTAGATACCTCTTCATAGAGCCATCATAACTAGAAGAGAAATCATTGGTGGATTGTTGAAAACGTCATATAAATTTAAAGGAAAGTTTAATTCGTTAGCCATATGTTTCTGACACTAAATGTAGAATTCTGCCTGTTAAAGGACAGAAAGATTGAATAGCGAAACAGAAATGGAGAACAATTTAGGCTTAATGACTGCCATTTGTATGATAGATTAGTTAAAATCGTACATAAGGAGTAATTTTAATATTATTCAAATAACATATCTATTTCACAGAAATGGATTGAAACAATGTCTCACTTTATAAAATATATTAATTATCAAAATAATATTAGTTTTTCTTTAAATAGTTTGAAAAAACTGATAACAATAGTATATATTTTAAAAAATATTATGTACAGTAAAATGCAAACAAGAATTTTGATCTATAACTTTTAAAATCTCTTAAGCTCTGGATCTAATTTTAATTGATTATTTTAGATTTGTCTTACATAATGGTTGCACATTCATGATGGATTCTCTATTCTGAAATTTGTTTTTTATTAAAAGTATAGGTTCTAAAATCATATCGTAAATAGATGAAGTTTAATAGCTACAAATAAATCTTTTTTTTTCTCAAAAGGAAACAAAAACATTATAGAAATATATTTTATGTTATAGTTTGTTTTACTTTGAAATCAAAGATTACCTGATTTGAAAATAAAACAAATATGCGAAAATTTCCTACTAATTACTGACATTTACAAATCTGAATGCAAACACTTGTCTTGAAATATAACATAGTTCAAATTTAGGTGTTGTTTAAAAAAAATTAGTTTTACAGTTATATTTTTAAATAATTTATCGAATTATTTATTTAACCATCGAAATGTTTTACCTAAATACTCAAGTTCAAATTAATGCATTAAAGATACTTATTATTATGCTACAGAAAAATTTAATTTAATTCGTAATTTCTTTTAAACTAAACCTTTTGTAGAGTATTTTTTCTACTTCATTTGATCTGCTTTTTGTGTTTTGTACAAAATGTTCGTTTGAAAACAAAACTTGACAGCAATGCACTCATTCATTTTTTGCTGAGTTTAAAACATTTTCATAGCCGGTTACAAAAACATCGGATTTTTGTACAGCTCGACATCTTTCGCAAATAACTTATTATTTGACTTACATTATGTTTTGCATGTATGTTTTGCGTACTTTAAATTCTTTTAGAATTATCTTATACTTGTTTTTACAGTCAAAAAAAATAAAAGCACATAAAAAAGAGAAAAATATAAACAGCATTTAATTGTGATTTTCGAATTATACAACGAAATAACGGATATCCTTAAATAAAGTTTCGCTCTATAGAAAACTTTTAATTAAATAAAACCAGAAATGGTTTTTTTTAAAAAAACATCGTTTAGAACAAACTATAAATTTAAACTTCCTAAATTAATAACTTATGACTGACAAATACTCTCTAACTAACATGCAATAAAATTTAAAGATTGCAGTACTATCTCCATCAAAATGCTGTTTAGGTCGCATGATAAAGTTAGATCTAAATGTCTATGACGAAAATTGGTGCACAACTGTCACCGTTGAAGTTTCAGCAAACTCAATAGAGTTTCAAATATTTATTAGGCAGAAGATCATTATAAAATTTAGACCTCCACCTTGCTGACTTATTTTTGATATTTCAAATAGTCATGACTTATGCTGCTCATACTGCTATATCTCATGTCTGTTTTAGCACTAATTACTCGAACCTTCTTCATCAGTCGTTATGAATAAGGTCACGAACTTGGTCACTGTCGTAAGCACAAGATTTGTATTTGGTCCAGGAGCATGCGACAAGCTTTCAAATTTATCACGGTCTCGTTTAAATAACTTGTGACGTTTGCATACTTAAGCCCTGGTCAAGGTATCATTGTCGAACTGTGTTTATATTCTGTACCAAATTTAAAACCTATTGACATTTTCTCTTGGTAAAAATTTAACTATTAGGCGCATTAGGAACGATTTTTAAGACACGATTCTACTGTGTAGTACTTTATCTCTAAATAAAAATCGTCTTCTACTATTAAAAAAATCCCATTTGTAGATTCACCCATAAAAGATCCACCCACATACTTAATGGTCAAAATTTAAAACCATAAATTGAGTGAACTTAATTACATCAAAAAATAATAGGATCAAAAATAGCAAAGCAAAATATTATATAAAATAAAAACATTGTATCATAGCATAGCTTTATTTAGATAAAATATTAAACAAATTATCATAAAATTGCCCTTACCATTGCCCTTACAATAAGAAATAGTTAAAATGAAGGATCACGTTTTTTTTAAAAATACTCTCCCTCTTTATATATATATATATATATATATATATATATACACATTGTATGTTCCATTTGGACTATGTAAAGTTTGTATTTAACAAAAAAAAACTATAAATTTTTAGTTTTCTCTTTTTTAACAAGCATGAAATGAACGAGAGAGAGAAGTATGTGAATGGAATTTTTAAAAAGTTNATTCACTGTAACATATATATATATATATATATATATATATATACGTCGTTATTATTGTGACAGAAATTTTGTTCGGAATAAACACCATTATAAAATACAACCTAAGGGGGCTGAAACTTCAAAGAAAAATGCATTTACAGATCTGAATATCGGAAAACAACTGATGCATTCGTGCGAAAACCAAACAAAAAAGGAATGTGTAAGAAAAATGAAAAAGAATAACTTTGCATAGAATTTCTGCATGAATGATAAATGTAACATGATTTTGTAAACAGTTGTCACATTTTCAGCGTTGTTTTGATTTTCTTTTTTGTTCTTTTTAAGCAGTTTTTTTTCCAGTTTTTATTACTTGTTTTAATATTTTGCACTGCGGAATGTTGTTTTTCGCTTAATTCATGTTTTAAACCATTTTAATCATATTGATAGAAATACTAGGCAAATTCTTATTCGATAAAGCAAAATTAAATTTAAAATTACCATTTTTATCAGACTCAGCAAAAGCTAAAAATGTAGCGTTTATTTTTAAAAAAAGCAAGTATAAGGCTTTCAAATACAACATAAGTATAAAAATGATTAAATCAGTCAATCAAGATTAAAGTAATAAATGTTGAAATGAGTACATTTCTTAAAATGTTATTTACTGCATTAATGTGTTTTCAACAAAGTTTTTTTTTAAAGTTTCTTTATCTGTAACCAAAGTAATAAAGGAACTTTTTTATAGTTTAATGATTTTTTTTATCTATATTTTTCATTTTGATACGAAGCAATTGTTGTTTCTGTGACCAATTCTCATTTCCTCATTTTAAGTTTCTTTCTTTTAAATTTTTTTTTTCAAAACGGAAAAAAGTACTTTTCTTCAAGTGTTTATTGATTTTCTCTACCTAGACATCTAAATCGTTTGGAATTTTTTTTTGAAAAACTCAAAAGACTGTATATATTGTTAGAAAAAGTTTCCTTTGAAGAAAAAAAAATTTTATTGAATTGACCAATACTTCACGACTTGAAGTTTTTCGAGTAGGTTCCGGTTAAGAATTTTTTTGAACTATTTTATTCCATAAATTTTCTTTTTTCACTGAAGCATTCAATTCGTTTGCGTCACAGAAATGTATGGCAACGTCGCATAAGAGTCAAACTATGGAACAATGACTTCTGAAAGAAGACAAATTTTTTTGACCAGAAACACTAGAAAGAAGAATAATGTAAATTGAATTTGTAATAAATCTCCTTTTTTTCTATTTTGTTATTGATATTTTTTGTATAATTATCTAAAGTATGTTTTGGATTCTGAATTTTGTCTTGAATAAAATCAATCTTTGAACATATGAATTATTATTAAACTAAAGACTAAGAAGAAATTGTTTAAATATAGTTTTTTTAGTTTATAATTTTTACACAAATTAACAGAATACAGGTCCCGTGAGAAGTTTTTAAAAATCCGCGAGAAAACCCTAGCGTTATTGGAATGTATAGAATATTACAGATTCAAAATTTTAAAAAAAAGAAAATGCGAAATGATATATATGAATTAGATATAAAAATATAAGAAAAGAAGTTATGAAACTGTGCAATCGGAAGTATTTTTAAATAATGGTTTTAAAAACTTATAATATCTCAAAAAATATAACTATTAATTGTAACTATAAATATTTTTTGATCAAAAATAGCTCAGACCAGGAAGGATGAATTTTGGTCAAAATCTCAAAACTAACTTTTAAGTTATCGGGTATAATTTTTCGAACCAATTTTGTTAAATTCATCAGAAGCAGAACAATCATAAGTTCTAAAATAAGTTAGAGACTGATGAAACTCTTCTCGACTGCAAACTGAACTAAAATCATATTCGGTAAAGACTGAGTGTTTAATTGGATTGCACATCACGTCTTCTGAACCCCACTCTAAAATATTGCTAATAGTTCAAATGCAGCTTTATCAATCAAATTTTTAATTCTTGAAACATTAAACATAAATTTTGACAAGAAACTTGCCGTTTTGAACAAGGTGAAAATCATTTTCAGTGATGTTGTAAAGAGAGTACTTAGTCGGATTGCGCATTGTATCTTCTTTGCCAACTCTGAAATTTATCAATCTATTTCTTAACACCCTTCAATAATTAATTAATTCAATTTTAAATTCCAGTTCCCTAGTATATAAGATGTGTAAACTTGATTTTATCTTAAGTAACCTCTTAACAGATGATGGTTGACATTGTCGGTGTCTCGACAGAAACGACCACTTCGATAAGAATACGCGTAGTTTGATGGATGGAGTACAGAGAACAATTGACTTGCAAAATGTGTCTGAACAGACACATCTCAGTCAAGAACAGACACAACGGGTCCATTAACGTAGTTTGACATGGGCGTGATCTGATCATGCGTGCCTCAAATAGCAATCTACAAGCTAATATTGGTCCTAGAAAGGCTTTCAATAATGGGATAATATTAATTTCTATGTAGGACCCTTTTAGACTTAAAATATTGGGTAAACATTGGAATGTCTAGATTTTTCAATATTGATCCTAGAATGGCTTTCAATAATGGACCAACATCACTCACTTTCTATATAGGTCCTTTATTGATTTCTAATGTTGGGTAAGCATTGAGATGTCTAGATTTTTCAATATTGGTAATAGATGGAAATAAATCTTGTTTCTATATTAAGAGTCATTCTAGGACCAATATGGAAAAATCTAGAGATCTCAATATAGGTCCCTAGGTGCATGTTTTTATGGGACGCATATTAGCCAATTTTGAAACCAACTGGGGCCAAAGTAAAATTGCTACTAGAGTAGTATGGTGACTATCTACGGTTCTTCGCAATGAATTGGTAATAATTTCGCATCAATTCTGTTTTATTACGCTTTTTTTATTACGTTTTTTTTTAATATCGATTAGTTCCTCTTACCGAAATTAATTATTCATTAATGGTAATTTGCCACTAATTTTGCGCATCAGTTCGTAACTTATTTCTTTATTTCAATTACCGTTGTATTTGAAATATTTAGTTTTATAGAAACACGTTTTAAAAGCATAATTAAAAATAAAATAAACACCTGATTTCAAATAACTTTAAGAATACTAATTTAGTGATATAGCCTACTTATGATACCACGTTCGCGTTGATCATTGAGTTTATCTGATATAACAAACAAAAAATAATTAAATATAAAGGAAAGTGTCATAAACGTCTTTTTTCTATTTAATGAGAGCTATACGCTAGCAAATATCAGTGATGCCATAGTTTTGGAATATTTGAAATAAATCAAATAGTCTAAACCAGTGGTTAACGCTAAGCCAATAAGAAAATCCCATATTCTAAATGGCTCTCCAGAATAATTTAGCTGAAAATTTGAATGAGTTTTAGTATCTGGTTCTAAAATTGCGCTTTGCAAACACTTATCCAAATTTCAGGATATAAACGGTGGTAAAGGTACTCGAGAGGCACCCATACTCACAAACAAACTCACCGACAAACTCTGCATTTTATTATTACAGATTCATACATCACCATTTACAGACACAATTATTTCAATAACATCGAGGAGAAAAATATTTACTTACTTTTAGAATGTTGCTAACGCCCTCAATAAAATGACGAGCAGCAATCAGATTTTCGCATCAAGAGCATAACAGGTATGCATCTCTTATTTACAATACGTTGTTTTAATCATTGTTAAAATTACTCCAAAATATTAGTTAATCTTCGAAAATTATTGGTAAAGTGTAGGCAGCCATTATGTTCCAGTATAAAAATATGCATTTTACAATTTAAGTTCTCATTTTTTGCAAAATTATTTTTTATATCTTGTTCTAATTATTTTTTAACAAAAATAATGTAATCATATGAAGTAAATCATTGAATCTAAAAATTTGATCCAATGTCGAACACAATTTGACACACGACCGCTACGGCAAATTCATAATGTTAAACTAACTCCAATTTAAGTGCTGCAAAGGTTTAAAATTATTACGCATAAATATATGACTTTAAATCACCAACTTAAATATAATTAAATATTCTAAATTTAATATGAAAAATATACTAAATATGTCTGTAATCATAAATTGTAAAATTTTATTATCAAAACTAATTTGATATAAGAAAATATTCTCGCAGCTTGAATATCCAATAACGTTCTTTTTTCTTCCGTTTAAAGCAAAATACATCCCAGCTCCAATTTTTTCTGGTATTTCTTTTCTAATGTCTTTTACTGCTTGTCAAGAATTTAGAGTAGATTTAGAAACAAAAGGGATGGAAAAAAGATATTACGTGAGTTGCCCAGAGGGCCAACGCAGCTAATGAGGCACATACTGCCACAATATCTCAGAACTTCCATTTATCCTTATTTTATAGTAAAAAAATAATCTAAGGTGAAAGTTTTGCTGAAGCGAATAAAAAAAAATCTTGAAACAAAGCGCATTAAATTGACTACTTGCAAGATAAGAAAATTGTGTTTTATAATGTGTGACATTTGAATTTTTTACGTAAAACTTTTTTTCCTTTTGTTTCCATTTTTATGGCAGATTTCACATTTTTTTTCTTTAATGCAAATGACAAATTTCGTTAACATGTTAAGTATACAAAATATTTTTCTAGCACTTGATTTCAAAAGGAAAATCTTTTAAACATATAAAAAATATATTTTGTTACAGTAATTTAGATTATAATACATATAATTGTCTAGAATTTGTTTGATTTTATTGATATAAGTATTTGGAGTTAAAAATATTTCTAATAGATGTGAGGTTTAAAATGATTATGAAAATAAAATAGCTATTGAAGAGGTCTGAAGTAGCATACTGTATTTGAAATATTTGTATTTAAACATTCAGAATGGCATTTTTTCTTGTTGTCTTTAACTTGTCTGACATGTATCACAAAACAGGAAAATAAATAAGATTAAAAAAAACAATTCTTCCAGAAAATGTATGTGCAATCATTGCAGAAAATTCAATCAACACTGTCTCCTTTATTTGTTCAAACCTTTTTTTTTAGATAGCTCTGTAAAACCCTTTTATCGCTTTTTCCTTTGCATTTTGATATATATAAATGTTCTTTTCTGATTGAGACAGGTAATTATGTCTGATCTAAAATCTTGTAATGTGATTTTTGTTAACTGAAAAATTTCGATTAATGTGATGCATTTTCTAGTTGTTTTTCTCTGATTTACCCGTTTACTAGTAGTCGCCCACACCATCTGTTGAGAAGTGTTCGAACTAAAACTAGAAATTTTAGGAGGAAAAATTACACTTTGTCCCATAAATGTACGTTTTTCTTTTGTTACAATAACTGTTATACTGAAATAAATTTTCACAAATTCTCAGTCTAAATTATTGTATATAGACGGCAATTTTAATCAAATTCTTTCGAGTAAATCTGGTATATGAGTTTATAATTTTTTTACTATTTGCGAGAACAAAAATGACATTCCGCATGTTAAACATCTGTTTTTTCAATCTTATTAAGGTAGACAATTTTAAACCACTGGCTCAATAGCTAGTGGAATAGGCAATCACCACAAATAAATAGTAGATTCATGAACCAACGACATTTTGAACCGATATTCATAGGACATATTCGACAACTAAAAAGTCCTGCAAAGTGGTTCAATCAAATTAGAAAATCAGCTGTTGTGAATTGACAAACAAGAAATCTAATTTTTTGGAATGTTGGAACATAAAGTAAATTGATAATTGCTGAAAATGATTAGTTTTATTCCTTTTGATAGAAAAAATTCCATCCTCTTGTTTCAAAGTTAAGTTTATCATATAACTATAATTAACATGCTTTGTAACTAATTTTAAACAAATATATTGTTTTATTCTGCTTAGTCGAAATATTAGTATGAATAGCTTAAAATATTAAATAAAATTATAACATTAAAACTTAAAATGTATACAAATATATTGTGATGCCAGAATTGGCATACACATATTTATTTTCTATCTTTTAAAATATCCTTCATTACTTAAGCTTATTTTTGTAATGAAGAAAGGTCTTTGCTGCTTCCTTCATTAACCGTATCGTTGACAGTGGAATGTATGAATGTTCATTTTGGCCAATATTGAATGAATAAAAACAATAACGTTGAGTTTCCAGGAAATAATGTGCAAATCATTGAATGTAAATTTAGGTTTTATTAATCATAACTTAAGATTTCTATAGTGGCCACTTCATCAATAAAATAAGAAATCCCTTAAAGGGATGAAAAAAGAATAATACTCTCTATTGAGAGATCATAAAGGCAGAACAACATTTCTGACCGTTAGAAAATTAAGACTGGGAGGCCCCCGAAGGGGTCCCAGCCTTTCCAATTTAGAAATTCAAAGTGAATATATTTATTCTCAACGGACAGAGAAAGAGTATGGGTAGGAGATCCAAAATTTGGCGATTTATCATAATATATCACAGCCAAAAACAAAGCCAACTAGCATATCCACATGGGTTAAAAAGAACACCTTGGCGATGACGAGTCGCCAACAAATTTATGTGAATTCTTATAACCATGCAACCGAAACATTTTAGCCGTTGGAAAATTAGAATAAAAAGTTATAAATAGATTTTTGTTTTCGATTAGAGGCGACAGTGAATTTATATGTCTGCATAATAATGAAATAAAAAGAAAGTATCCGTTACATTGATCTGGAAGAGAAGAAATAAATATTTTATGTTCGCTTAAAAAGATTAAGTTTTTGATTTATTTTAAAAGTAATTCTTCCATTAATAAAAATAAGCTTAAGTAATGAAGGATATTTTAAAAGATAGAAAATAAATATGTGTATGCCAATTCTGGCATCACATATATGTATTATATCTCTAAATAAAATAATCTACAAATATGTTAATCTTTACCCATTAGAAATTATGTTATCCTTCACTTTTAAAGTTTAAAGACTGAAGAATTCAATATGGCACACATTGCGTGTTTTTAACTTATCTTTAATTTGTTTACAATGTATTACTTTGAATTTTAATTCATTAAATTTTTTGAATGGAGTTTAACGAAAAAGGTTTGATTGAAGTTAATCCATTTTCATTTTAGGATTTTAAATAATTAAGTAGAAGAGCTGGCTAGTATTTAAAAACGTCAACTGGAAATCTTTTAGAAATCTCTCTGGGTTTGAACAATAAAACCTAAAACCAAAAACAGAAATTTAATTTCCTTTCAACTAAGAGAAGGATTATTTTCCTTATCTATTTTCAAGACCGAAACTTCTCTGAAAAATATCTTTTAGATTCTAATTACTGTGTAAACATTATTCCTAAAAAAGAGGGAAATTTCTTTTTTCTGCGTGAAAATGTCACTCTTTGTGCAGTTCAAATTTATGGGTTTAAAATGGTTGAAGTTGATATGCAAATGTTGGGAGGGGAAATAAAAAGTTAATTACATTGTCTTAGTAAATGGGATGAATTGGTGTGAAAGAAATGTTATTAAGCTTGACTTATTGAGATAATTAAATTTTAGTTATGGCATATGTCACTTTATTTTTTACTTTTCAAAAGTCAAAAGCAACAGCTACATGTTATTATTTAATTTTAGAAGTAGTTTTTGTTTTTGAAAAGAATAAAAATTTATATAGCACTTTATTCATGGCAACAATGAATTTAATTTTCCTTACAAAAGAAAAGTCATAATCTGATAACTTGAGACGCTCATCACGATAGGGGAACCTCTATAATAAATTCATAAATTCTTTACTTCTAGAGTACGAAACATATTGAAGAAATTTTTGGTAATTATGTTATGTTATGTTATGTTATGTTATGTTATGTTATGTTATGCTATGCTATGCTATGCTATGCTATGCTATGCTATGCTATGCTATGCTATGTTATGTTGTGTTATGTTATGTTATGTTATGTTATACACTGAAGAGCCAAAAAAACTGGTATACTTTTCCTAATATCGTGTAGAGCCCCGGCGAGCACGCAGAAGTGCCGCAACACGACGTGGCATGGATTCGATCAATGTGTGAAGTAGTGCTGGAGATAATTGACACCATGAATCCTGCAGGGCTGTCCATAAACCAGTGAGAGTAAGAGGAGGTGGCGATATCTCCTGAACATCACATTGCAAGGCATCCCAAATATGTTCAATAATGTTCATGTCTGGGGATTTTGGTGGATTTCCGATACTCACGGTATACTCGTGAAATGGTGGTACGTGAAAATCCAAAATTCATTGTTATCTCGGAGATGCTATGCCCCATCTCCCGTGCGCCGACTATAACACCCCGTTCAAACTCACTTAAATCTGTATAGCCTGACATTGTAGCAGCAGTAACCGATCTAAGAACTGTGTTGGAACGCTGGAAATTTTGTTTACCTCGGCCTTTGGCGCAAAGCGCCACTTACTGATTCATCGAATCTGTTGAGTCGTAAGGTAAATAAGTCGAAATAGTTCACAGGTCATATGTTGTTGAAGAAAATAAGTCCTTATAGTGGTGAGTCATTGCAGGAAAAGAGAGATCATCATTAGGAGGGGGACGACCCCTTTAGTAGAGTTTGTAGCAGGTTTAGCACATCCTGATCTTTCATGAGCTCCTGCAGTTCTTTCATTAGTGACACTAAGAGGTTAGCTGATGTTGCAGGAGTTCGGTCATTTGTTTTCTTTCTGTTGGGGCGGGCCTCGCACCCAGAGAAGTTCGATGTGTGATTCTTTCTGCAATTGCAGCAGGTAGCTGGTGTTTCTCTGCTCTTAGTACACTGAAACGAAAAATGCCCTCCGGCACATTTCATCTTTGCTTCTCTGTGCACGTTCGCTGAGAATGTCCATATCCTTGGCAACGGAACCATTCCATGGCGATCGCCGGCCGCCATGGAATCTATCGACGCTAACCGGGTGTTGCTTGATTTTGTCCGTGAAGTAGACTTTGTCGTGGTTGGCTAGCTTCGGCAGGATAACTAGAAAGAGTGGGAGGAGCCTATAGGCTCCGCCCACCCTCTTCAGGAACTGAACAACTTTGTAGATCTCTAAGTTCAATTTCCCCAATTCAAGGGAAATTTCTGCTGGGTCAAAGTCCTTACGAAGGCCACGTATGAGAACTTTCAGGAACTTGGATTGCACTTTCTCATCAGTAGTGGAAGTCTCTATCTGTTTACTTGAGTTCTCTACCGTAGTTTCCATGGGGGCTAAGGTGGAAGTCTCCGGCTGTGGAAGGGTTTCAGAAGCAGGAGAAGAAGGGGGCAGATTGGAGTCTTTGCAGTGTTCTCATTATTGGCTTGCCTCTTCTTTTTCTTTTTCCTCTCTTTGCCGGGGGTTCGCTGGTACTTTGAGTCTGAGGTTCAGTATCAGAGACCGGGATCTCTTTACTAGGTTCAGGGTTTGGAGTGGGTACTGTGGCTTCATTTCCTATTAGTTCCTTCTCCAGTTGATGTCTACGGTCAAAGACAAATTTAGATCTATGCACGAAGTATGGAAAGTGAGGTCCATTAATATCAGTTCCTCTGGTGAAATCTTGGAAATAAGCATTAGCTAGGTACAGGTCCTCTAAGGAGAACTGTGTGTAGAATTTTTCGATCTCATGATCGTCTGCTTCTCTAGGTAGCAAAAAATGCGGTGGAATTCTGAAGTTCTCATAAAGAACATTTAATGAAGTTTGATCAATGTTGGTCGAAACTAAAGCACGGCAGGGAAGACGAAACACCTTTCCGCCGCGAGTTGATCTACTGTACGCCATTAGTCGCTTAGAGAAAAAACACGTTTTCACTCGTTAAAGACTTGAGTCGATCCGGTCGGTCAAAAATCGGTCAAAAACTGTGTTAGACACTAGTTGTCTTATATACGCGTTGCCGATCGCAGCGCTGTACTTTGATTGGCTCCCTTTATTTGCATACTCATGCCTGTAACAGTTTTTTTTTTTTTTTTTGCTCTTCAGTGTATTTAAGATTGTCAATTAATATTGTTAAGATAACATTGAATATTTTTTTCTAACTTTTTTTTCAAATTTAATAATACAAATTTAAACGTTTTTTGCGACAGGAGAATATCTGTACTAATTTCAAAAATTCTGTATTTAAAAGGGCACAACTTGTTGAAAATTTCAATAGTAAATTTGCAATTTCTATTTTTGAAATAAATTACTAAATGAAAGAATATTTCGTGTTTGGTTTAGGCATTGCATTAAAGTTCATTACAATTTTTTCTATACATACAAAACTATAAAACATGTTTTTTTCCAAAAATAATTTTTCAAAATTACATTGTGAGTACTAAATTCGAACAAATTATTGTTACATAAATAAAAAATAAAATATACAACAATATGCTATTTTTAATTTGAACCTGTTTAAGTTAAAATGATTCTTAATTCGAACTTAAAACGATTCTTTTATACTTGCAAGTTTCTGTTTTTCAGAAGAAAAGAAAACTACGCCTCAATTTAACTTTCTTAAACTTAAACTCCTAAACTTACTACACGATAATTTTTACTATAGATCTACACTAATACAGATTCTATAAAGGAAAAGGATTGTGATATAGAATAAAAACAAAAATATGTTACAGAATACACTTCTTAAATTGAACTAAAATAATGTGTAATTGGAAATTAAAATAATTCCTTTATGCGCAGCTACTGCTATTTCGTTATTAAAAAACAATGATTGTTTACTCTAAGTTAATTTTTTTGGAATTAAATACAAATCTATAATAATTTAAACAAAGAATTTTTATATATTTCAATGAAATTAATTATATGTATTAAAATTAAATGAAATATGATTTACTCTTTTTAATTCGGAAATGGATATATTCAAATAATGATTGATCTGAATTTCAAATAATTTTCTTAAATTTTCTTGTGAAACACATTGTATATTTTTTTTAAATAAAATTTTCCTAAATTTCACAATGCGAAATCACTATAAATTATACGCAAATTATGATATAAAAAATATATAAGGACTGGCAATGCTTTTAACTGGAAAATGGATATCTCGAAATAATGGGTAATCAGACATAAATACATTCTTATTGATCGCTTTTAAGTACACTGTAAAGTGGGAAAGTGAAACTTTGCATTTGACTCTTGGATATTGGTGTTTCCCTACATCAAGAATCAAAAATAGTCCCCGGTCTAGTGAAATATCTAGAATGTTTTGTCACACTATTTGGTGAAAAGTAACACCAACATAATTTATTTTGATTCAGCAACACTATAATTTATTATTAACGCAAAATTAGATGCACCTAGAAATCAGTAAAACTAATTTTACGAGACTATTTTACGAGACAATACTTAATTTTGGATGCATATATACACGATTGTTTAAACAAAATTTGTTTTTAAGTCAGAAATACTCCCAAGATAAGAGATAAATTAAGAGGAGCATAGAGAAAGATTAAGACGAATTTAAACTAGGCTTAAATAACCAAAGCGGATAGAAATTATTATTATTATTTTTTCATTTATTCAATTTGTATGAGTAAAAAGTAACTTCCCTGATGTACTTTTTAGCAGTTATATGAATAAACGTTTTGAAGGAATTTGAATCAATTTCAAAACTCTTTACTCTCTACATATCCGAAAAATAAATATTTGCCTGAAAGAAGGCAGGTTAAACTTTTTGCTGCCAATTTCAAATATTGGCATCAATATACCAAAACAAAAATATTTTTCAAACCTTATTCTTTCCCATTCAAAAAACTATTTCCGAATATTGCTACATCATTATTTCGCTTTATGTCGAATACGATACGTGAAGTCAGCATTGCATATTCTCTGTCAAAATAAACATTTTCTATCTTCCACTATACGTCAAAAACTGCATTTCGTATGAATTCATCAATATTTTCAATTCTTAGCAGATCAGAAAATGTATACAAAAGATATCTTCTTTTCTTGCATATAAAATTACTCAAAAGTTTTGGTGTTGAGAAACTCGAGTTCGGTGTTAAATCAATGCGGTGTTAAATCTCTCTCTCTCTCTCTCTCTCTCTCTCTCTCTCTCTCTCTCTCTCTCTCNTGTATTGTATTGTATTGTATTGTATTGTATTGTATTGTATTGTATTGTATTGTATTGTATTGTATTGTATTGTATTGTATTGTATTGTATTGTATTGTATTGTATTGTATTGTATTGTATTGTATTGTATTGTATTGTATTGTATTGTATTGTATTGTATTGTATTGTATTGTATTGTATTGTATTGTATTGTATTGTATTGTATTGTATTGTATTGTATTGTATTGTATTGTATTGTATTGTATTGTATTGTATTGTATTGTATTGTATTGTATTGTATTGTATTGTATTGTATTGTATTGTATTGTATTGTATTGTATTGTATTGTATTGTATTGTATTGTATTGTATTGTATTGTATTGTATTGTATTGTATTGTATTGTATTGTATTGTATTGTATTGTATTGTATTGTATTGTATTGTATTGTATTGTATTGTATTGTATTGTATTGTATTGTATTGTATTGTATTGTATTGTATTGTATTGTATTGTATTGTATTGTATTGTATTGTATTGTATTGTATTGTATTGTATTGTATTGTATTGTATTGTATTGTATTGTATTGTATTGTATTGTATTGTATTGTATTGTATTGTATTGTATTGTATTGTATTGTATTGTATTGTATTGTATTGTATTGTATTGTATTGTATTGTATTGTATTGTATTGTATTGTATTGTATTGTATTGTATTGTATTGTATTGTATTGTATTGTATTGTATTGTATTGTATTGTATTGTATTGTATTGTATTGTATTGTATTGTATTGTATTGTATTGTATTGTATTGTATTGTATTGTATTGTATTGTATTGTATTGTATTGTATTGTATTGTATTGTATTGTATTGTATTGTATTGTATTGTATTGTATTGTATTGTATTGTATTGTATTGTATTGTATTGTATTGTATTGTATTGTATTGTATTGTATTGTATTGTATTGTATTGTATTGTATTGTATTGTATTGTATTGTATTGTATTGTATTGTATTGTATTGTATTGTATTGTATTGTATTGTATTGTATTGTATTGTATTGTATTGTATTGTATTGTATTGTATTGTATTGTATTGTATTGTATTGTATTGTATTGTATTGTATTGTATTGTATTGTATTGTATTGTATTGTATTGTATTGTATTGTATTGTATTGTATTGTATTGTATTGTATTGTATTGTATTGTATTGTATTGTATTGTATTGTATTGTATTGTATTGTATTGTATTGTATTGTATTGTATTGTATTGTATTGTATTGTATTGTATTGTATTGTATTGTATTGTATTGTATTGTATTGTATTGTATTGTATTGTATTGTATTGTATTGTATTGTATTGTATTGTATTGTATTGTATTGTATTGTATTGTATTGTATTGTAATTTCAAAAATTCTGTACTTTAAAAGGGCACAACTTGTTGAAAATTTCAATAGTAAATTCACAATTTCCATTTTTGAAGTAAATTACTAGATGAAGGATTATTTCGTGTTTGGTTCTGACATTGGATTTAAGTTGATTAAAATTTTCTATGTATACAAAACTACAAAAAAAAATTCCAAAATTAATTTTTCAAAATTACATTGCGAGTACTAAATTCGAACAAATTTTTGTTACATAAATAAAAAATAAAATATGTAACAATAGATTCGTTTTAATTTGAACCTGGTTAACCTAAAATGATGCTTAATTCGAACTAAAAATAATTCTTTTACACTTGCAAGTTGATGTTTTTTGGAAGAAAAAAAACTACACCTAAATTTAACTTTTCTTATGCTTAAACTCCTGAACTAAATATACGATAATTTTTACTATTGATCTACAGGTACTAAATACAGATGCCATAAAGGAAAAGTATTGTGATATAGAATAAAAACAAAAATATGGTGCAGAATACACTTTTAAAACTCGAAGCAATGTGTAGTTGGAAATTAAAATAATTCCTTTATCCACAGTTATACTGCTGTTTTGTTATTAAAAAACAATGTTTGTTTTCTCTAAGCTTAATTGTTTGGAATTAAATACAAATACAAAGAATGATTATATTTGTGAAAAGTAGAATATAATATAATTTACTCTTTTTAATTCGAAAATGGATATCTTCAAATGATGACTAATTTGAATTTCAAATAATTTTCTTAAATTTTCTTGTTGAACACATTGTATATTTTTTCTAAATAAAATTTTCCTGTATTTCACAATGCGAAATCACTATAAATTATACACAAATTACGATGTAAAAAAATACATAGGGACTGACATTTTTTTATCGGAAAATGGATATCCCGAAATACACTGTAAAACCCACTATAAAGTGGTAAAGTAAAACTTTGCATATAACTCTTGGATATTGTTGTTTCTCTACATCAAAAATCAAGGATAGTCCCTGGTCTAGTGAAATATCTGGAATGTTTTTTTGCACACTATTTGGTGAAGAAAAGCACCAACATAATTTATTTTGATTCATTAACACTATAATTTATTATTAACAAAAAATTAGATGCACCTAAGAATCAGTAAAACAATTTTTACGAGACAATTTAAAATAACAATACTTAATTTTGGTTTCATCTATACACAATTGTTGAAACAAAATTAGATTTTAAATCAGAAATACTATACTATCAGAAATATAGATCAGAGATAAATTAAGACGAGCCTAGAGAAAGATTAAGACGAATTTAAACTTGGCTTAAATAACCAAAGCGGATAGAAATTATTATTATTAATTTTTTATTTATTCAATATTTATGTATCAAAAAGAAACTTCCCTGATGTACTTTTTAGCAGTTATATAAATAAACGTTTCAGAGCAATTTGAATTCATTTCAAAACTCTTTACTTTCTACATATCCGAAAAATAAATATTTGTCTGAAAGAAGGCAGGTTAATCTTTTTGCTGCCTATTTCAAATATTGGCATCAATATACCAAAACAAAAATATTTTTCAAACTTTATTCGCTCCTATTCAAAAAACTATTTCCGAATATTGCTACATCATTATTTCGCTTTATGTCGAATACGATACGTGAAGTCAGCATTGCATATTCTCTCTCAAAATAAACATTTTCTATATTCCACTATACGTCAAAAACTGTATTTTGTATGAATTCATCAATATTTTCAATTCTTAGCAGATCAGAAAATGTATACAAAAAATATCTTCTTTTCTTGTATATAAAATTACTCAAAAGTTTCGGTGCTGAGAAGCTTTTCTTTTTTCAATTTTGTTTATCAAATCGAGCGTTCTTACAAAATTCAAAGGGTGGAAATGAACCTTAACACCAATAATTGATTAAGCTTACATCAATATGCAGCTCTTTGGCGAAGTAGCTTGCTTTCATAAATTCGGTGAGTAATTATTTTAGATTTAAACAGCCCAACTAAATTATTGTGTAAAATGTTGGTAGGGCGTATTTAAGACGTATAACCACTGCTTGTGGGTTATTACTAAAAGCCTTAATAAGAATAATTTTTCAATTTTAAGATAGTGACAATTTGACGGCCAACACGGCCGTTTGTTTACTCAAAGTGTATTGGTGAAATGTGAGTTCTGCTTATAAGATTGATTTGAAAAATTTACAATAGGCTATTCAATACTGAGCAAGTTTTAATCCTCATAACGTAAGTTTTAAGTCTTAATTCATAAAAAAACATTAATTTTTTACGATTATTTGCCAAGTAATTTTAATCTTCTTGTCGCGTTGATTATACAAACTAGTCATATAAACTGTTATAAAATGCGGGCTTGTCTTTAATTCCATAATAAAGATATTTACGATCTCATAAAATTTTCATAAAATCAGTCAATAGTATAAAGTAATTTCATAACATTGAACTTCTATTTACTTCGGTTTGAACGAATTCATTCTATCTGAGTATGTATGCTTGATTAACGAGCTAAATTTATTTCATAAAATATTGAGTATGTGCATCTTAAATTTATGATTCTTGCTTTGTATTGCAAAAGTAAAATTATTGAAGTATCGTGTATTATTGTAGATATAAATTTTGTAAGACTGAAAAACAACCATGGAGGGGGCTAATTTACACCAAGTAGTGTAAAGGAACATTCTAAGTGCTTCTCTACACCAGAAACTATCCTCAATTTCGGTGAAGGGGAATATTTAAAGAAACACTAATTTGCCACCATTTTTAATGTAATAATAATCGAATTTTTTTTAGAATGTAGGGTTTGTTTATGGGAAGCAGAGTTCCATATTTTACTGGCATATGGTTTTTCTCCAATTATATTCTAAAGAAATATTAAAACCTTTGAAGACTGAAAAAAAATCTAATAATTGAAACTTTAATGTTTTTGGTGCGTAGATAAGTTTGATGAATGTTCTGCAGTTATTTTCATTAAATATTTTTTCCATTTTAAATATTTAGGGAAAAGCGTGGTAAAAACATCATCTACGTTGTAATATATTTAAAAATGAAGTTATTGATATATTTTATTTATTATTTTATGCGTAACTACTGTGCCATAAAAAATATTTAAAAAATACTAAGCTTCAATTTAACATAACATTAACTTATATTTGACTGATTAGCATCGTATAACTATTTTGAGAAAAAATTGCACCTCATATACAATTTGGCTAAAAAGATTACTTAATATGAAAATTAGTTCAAACTATATTTAAAAGAATATCATAAGAAAGGTAAATACATAAGTTAATGAGCCAGAGCCTGAAACATTTTTATGCTGCAATATTTGTTCAAACTATATTTACGAGAATATCACAGGAAAGGTAAATACATAAGTTGAAAAGTACATAAGTGAAGAAAACATTTTTATAAGGAAATGGCATCCAAAAAAAAACTAAAAAGTATATTTAAAAAATTAGAAAACGTTAGAAGAAAAAGAAAATGCGATGAAGTAAAATCTTGCATTTGCTTTGGATAATCTTTTTTCTTTCAATCTATAATTTGAGATATAAATATAGATTTAAAATTAAGCATATATATTTATATATTAACGAAAACTCTTATTTTTGATCATTTCATTATAATTTATCTTTCCATGGTGGCATTAACTACTTTGGTTAGACCAGTTAACATCCGAAGCATTTTTATAAATTAAATCCACTTGTTCATAGAAGTAAGGATAATTTTTCCTGCTTGTTTATCTCCTAACTAGAAAAATATCGGCTCAAAAATGATCGACAATTTAAGAAGCGAAATTAAGAAAAGTCGAAGATGATTGAAAAGTATGTTTTACTATGTTCTGCTCAAGAAACCAAAGAATTTATTATATAAAAAAATAAAATCACAAATCAGCTATAAAAACAACCTGAATGTATGATGGCCAAAATCTCTCTCTGCAGTTATTTTCATTAAATATTTTTTCCATTTTAAATATTTAGGGAAAAGCGTGGTAAAAACATCATCTACGTTGTAATATATTTAANTCTCTCTCTCTCTCTCTCTCTCTCTCTCTCTCTCTCTCTTGTTGACTAAGCTAGTAATTCATAAAAACTAGCTAAAGCTAATTCTTTCTGAACAGAGAAAAATCTAAGGTTAAAACTACCTTAATATATTAAAATTTATTATGATTATGGGAACACCAAAAAGCTCGGTCATTTTTACCGAAGTGCTTTGGGTAACGAATTTGGGTAAAATTAACAATGAAATATGGTTTTATAGTAGGTATGTAATGAAATTTGCTACATATGGTGAAATGTGATAATTTTGTCATAATGCATTAGAGCTTTGTATGAAAACCATTTATGCTGTTAAGCTAACTTTTAACTCTGGTATTTTTTACAAAATATGTGGTAATAAGAACTATAGTTTTGAAACCCAACATTATTTCAGGTAAACCGTTACCATGTGAAAGGAAAAATTACCAAATGAATGGTTTAAATACCGTATATTTTGGTTTACTAACAAGAATTATGAGTTTTTTTTAACAAAAATATCATTATTATACAATACTGTAATTTTCCCAGATTTCTTTTCGTGTGTTTTTAGTCATGCTATTAACTCATATATATGCTATATTATTCTATTACTTTATAATAAAACCAAATAATCTGATTTTCTTTTAGGTTAGTGATTTGCTTTACGCTACATTTGCCCCTTCAACTGCTGTAGAAAAACGACCCGAAAACTAAACAAAAAAAATTGTCATCTGAATACGTAAGTATTTTAAACTTCTGTCTTTCGATATTTCCAGAGCAAATACATAGAGCAGTAATTTTTACTGTGTTTTGCTTCTAAAGTAGGTTTTTTACTTTTCTTCCCTTTTTACCATTTTTACTAGAACATTAAAACTAAAATGCAAACATTCAAAGTTATATCCTTAAAAATGTTACCTATTTTGAAAATAACGTGGATATTATGGCTACATAGTAAAGCGACGCAAAAATGCGTAGCCCTACCATAAAAAAAAAAGAGATAATTGCACTACAGGGAAAGCTTTTGCTAAAATGGCGATTTCTTTAAGTCTTTTTCGTTTCCTAATACTTTACATTATAATGGCGCTGAGTTGCACTTAAATTCTTTTTCTCTTCCAAATACAAAACTTTGCTTTTATTTTCCTCACCGTAAGATATTTTGCGGTACTTTACTTTATTTGCGTTCTGTTGACTAAAGTTAAATGACTCAAGAAAATCTTACATTTGAAAAGGGTGACTTTGTTGAATAATTCAAATAAAACTTTGGGTTTATTGAAAGCATTTATAAAGATAAACAACTTAATTTTTCAAAGCTGTTACTGCCATGTAGTTCTCGAAATTATATCGCATACAGTTACTGTAATTATTGGAACATTTTCTTCAATAAAATGTTTATTAGAATTTATTTGGCGGCTTAGGATTTCTTTTTTAATTCATTTTTTATAACACCTTACCATTCGTCTAGACACCGCTGAATCAACTCTCTCAAAAAAATCTATATTATAATTAATATAGACTTCTATCGAATAATTTTTTATCTTCAGACCGAGGGTGTGCGGTATTGGTCCTCGTTAAATTGTTCTACTGTAAAGTGCTCGACTTCGCGTGCAGGTCGTTGGGCTGCCGAAGCTGGGGTGCCATCCCTCTGCAGAGGATCAAAATTGTGATGGCATGTCTTCGGATCATTCTCAGGGATGTGTCCCAGACCGTCGCCAATAGACCTTTGTGCACCTGTAGTGCGATATAAATGTATGACAACTACAACATATGTAAAATGATGGTTTTTAAAATGATTAAAATATATTACTCACAGATTTGTAAAATAAATTAAAAAAGAAAGAAACGAGGGGAATTAAAATATAAAAAGATTTAAATCACCGGTCAGGGATATTACAAAAAACTATGCTTAAAGTTAATATGTAAATATGGAATTTAAAAAGCCCCTCTATATTAAAAACTAAAGAAAATATCGTAATGGCTGACAATGTTAGAGGTGTTAAACTTAACATTATATTTTGTTTTGCTGATCAAATACATAAGACGTGGAATCTTGAAATTACGAAGGATTGTAGAAAAATACACTGCAAATATGAGGATATAGAAAAATTTATATTGATTATTTCGCGAATTATGAATTATTAAACTTGACGTAGAGAATAACATACGGTCTCTTCTGAAGCTCACAGTAATGCGGCGACTCTGACGTGCTGAAAAAACATGTTTTGTTTTTGAAATCAACCTAAGCTTTTTTTAAAAAAATTCAAATATGCTCTAAAGTTATTTTAATTCTAATTGCTTTTTTCAATTTTTTCGGGGTTTTTTCTTCTTTACAATACATTTTACTCTACTGCAAAAATCCATACGATTTAAAAATTTGAATTCGTGATTGGCTGTAGGGAAATTTTTCTGGGGGTATGGCAGAATGAAAAACGATTGATAATCGTGATAATCGGAAACTTGTTTCGTGAATTTTCGACAGCTTAGTTTATAGGGGGAAATGCCATGTTTGTTCGATCTGAAGTCCGCTGGTAGATGATCCGCAATAGCATTATGGAGCTGAAATTTGACATGCATAAAGAGCCCTTTAAAAATCGGAATGAAACGCGTATCTTGTTTCGAAATTCCTATTTTAATTTACAGTCTTCAAGCCTTTACATACTTTTCTTCTCTTTTTCTTTTTATTTATTTATTTACTTTAATTTATTTTTCTTTGCTTTGAACAATGACTATTTTTCCAATGTGGTTGACTCACTCCCGCAGTGGATTGATCGTAAAGACACGATTCCCAGTAGAACACCGAAGTCAAGCATCACAGGCTGCTGTCAGTAAGTGGGTGAGTGACCACTTATATCAGTCTGCGTAAGGACCGAGATTGCTTTATTGGTACAACATACATTTGCAGGCTTGTGTGCTCAATTAAGTCTTATTTTGTCAAGCAGAAGGACAGATAGCACCACACAGAGAAGAGCATCACGAAGAATGCATCCAGGGTTACGGCGGGATTCGAACCCGCCACCTCCACGCTTAACAGAGCTTTTGGCGGGCGACTCGCTCGGCCAGGGAGGCCCCAAGGATCAAAAGCGCGCTGTATCGGTTACCGTTAAACTGCTCTAGTGCTCGACTTCACGAGCAGATCGTCGTACTATCAAAACAAGGTAGCCATCCCCTTTGCAGAGCATCAAAATTGCGATGGCGTGTCTTCGTATCATCCTCAGGGATGTTTCCCAGACCGTCACCAATAGCCCATTGTGCTACTTTAGTGAGACATAAATAAAGTACCAACCTACTATTGTTGTAGATGTATTATTTTCCCCACGAGACATCTTTATTTTTTTATTTTATAAGCTTACTTTTGAGTTATGTCAGTCATAACAAGAAGAAAAAGTCACTGCAAGAAAAAACAGAGAGAGATGTATTGTGCCAGATATAATACTAAAATTCAAGGAGAAAAAAATTTAAAAATTAAAATAAATTAAAAGCGATAAAAAATTTTCAATTTTTTAATTGTTATAAAATTAGTCAAGAGGTAAACTTCTTCTCATCCTATTTTTTATTGGGTCACACATTTATTCACTTCACTTATTCTTCCTTTTCAATGAGTCACAATATCTTATTCCTTTCAATTTTGTATGCTTATTTCTCTAAACCAAGTAATCTTTAGAATAATAATAGTTCCGAATAAAATAGTTCAGAATAAAAAAAGGTCAGAATAAGAAAACAATAATAAATTAGAGGTGATTAGGTGGTTGGTGAGTGGAGCGAGCAAGCGGCGGAAACTCCCAGCAGCTTAAAAAAAACTAATCATTGAAAATATTAAAAATAGTGTCATAATAAAATATGTATCATATATAAAATATGTATCATAACTATCTGTACATAAAACCCCAGATTACTAGATTATCTAGCTTAAATTGTGTTAGTCTTTTTCTTCTGACTTTTGCGCCGCTTTCGATTTTGATTGGCTATCACCGATCGCATGGGTAAACAATAACCATTTTGTTGACTAGTTTGTATGGTGAAGCATCATTGCACTCGATCCGCTATTTCTATTTCTGCTTTTCTTTTTCTTTCTTTTTTTTAATATTTTAAAATTAATAATGGTAAGTTCTTGCTCATGCAGGGGTTCTAATAAGCCAAAATTAGGATTTGAATTATACCGCTTACCTGTTGGAGATCCCAATTAAGAACGGTGTAAAGTACTGTCTGCATAGAATTGACAGAGATAAATGAACTCCAAATGATACTTAGTACGATAAAATTTATATTAAGACAATGCTGAAAAAATTATTTCTCTGTTTTATTTGAAATTGCTCGTAATACAGTTTGACTTTTTAGTTTAAAAAAAATGTTCCTAAATATGTCTATATTGAAAATTTGAATTGCTTTGTTTTATTTTTTAAATGAAAAATGTGGCTACATCCCTAAACTAACTATTATGGCAAATAATTTCATCTTTGAAGATATGTTATTAACATTCTTATTCATTAATAAAAAATAAAATTAATAAACAATAAAGTTGAAAACAATTTAAATACCTTTGTACTAATTCAGTAAAATAAGTATTTATTATTTCATATTTTATATACCTCGTAGTTTGACTATTTTACTTTAGCTCATTGATAAAATTATTTTTTTTTTGAAATATCAGTAATTATTTATTAAAATAATATATTTACTATACAATATTATAAATGCTCTAATAATATACCTCAATCATCGTGAATCTATTTTAATTAAATAGCTTTAACTCTTTTTTTGTAATACCGATAAGATGATGATAAGATAATGCAATTAAAGTCCAGATTATTGTGTTTTAAAAACAATTGTGAAATTAAAGCTCTTCAAGTGAATTTATTGGTTTTATATTTATTATATATTTCATATTTTAATTGATAAACACATTTTTTATTTAATTTAGTATTTTAAAAATTAAACAAAAATTTTAAAATATTTTCGAATTTTTTTGATTGCATCTAAAACTGTAATTAAGATTTAATTTCAAATTTAATTTATTGTACTTAAAGTTTCATCCCTTTTTTTATAATGAAAGACTAAATAATATTTGGTATTGATTAAGAAGAAAAATATTTGAACTATTGAGAAGAAAAAAAAACTTTTCTTTGAGTACTGATAATAATGTGCATGATGATTCATCAGATGTTTCAAATCATACCACTCTTTGAACCTCATAAAAAATCGACTACAAAAAATTTAAAAGAGTTTAGATGAAAAAGTTACAGCATACAATGAAACACGAAATGAGAAAGTCTTAACTTATAGATGAAGTATTATTTTCACTGAATAGAAAAAAAATGAAACACATAATTTCAGAGATTTTAAAGAATGTGAAGATCCAGTCATTAGATCAAAAGTTATTTAGGATTGACCGTTCCTTTTTGTGCACAGTTCATAACGAAGAAACTATCATAAAACTTATTAGGTAGTTTCTCTGGAGACTAAATCTATTTTTATAGATCATTTGAACTCTTCTGCGAAAGTACCCAATGAAGAATACAAAAAAAATCGACTTTTGAAGTGAACTATTTAATCAAAATATTGCTAAAATGTGTATCATAATAATAGGAAGAATAAAACTAACAATTGAAACAATGGTGAGTTCATTAGTTTTTCAGAGAAACTAAAATAAATAGCGGCATATCAATCAATTTTAAATTAAAAAAGTAAAATAAGTGAATGAAAACTTCAAAAATTGTCCAAACAAAATTTTGTTTTCAGTTTATTTTTTTTTAAATGATTCAGCATTTTCTTTTGAAATAAGATTTATTGTTGAAATAAAGAACCCCAAGAAACTGAAGTGTAGATATATAGTTGATATTGCAATGAACTTCATTTGCTTCAAAAATTAAATAAGTAGAAAAAGTTTTATTTTATTTTATTACCTGTGCTGTGCAGATGACCCAATTTTGAGTTTACGACTATCAATAAACTCGATAATCTTTGTAGTTTTGAATTCAACCCAAAAGAAAAGATAACTCTCGGATCAAGCAATTTTGCAAACTTTGCATTTGTGATCGAATTAACCCGGATTTGAGTTACATGGAGAGGTATTGTGTTACATACAACTACAAAAGCCTCCAATGTTTATCCCTACGTCAAAGAGATTCTAATCGATGATCCACTCACCAGTAAGGCTAATTTTCATAAGTCAGGTCGACGGTGCTAGCCGAGAGGCAAGAGTTTTATCGCTTGAATCACTGTGTCTCAGGTTGGAAAAGCTGATACTTTTTGGGAGATTAAAAATAGGATCCCATTATTAAGATGCACCAAACATGAATTTCGTCTGGTGAGTCTTGAGATTGGGCACCTATTTTTCAGCGCTCAAAACACGGTGAATTCTTCCTCCTTTATAACCTATGAAACGAAATTTTTTAATTATGAAGAACTTGAATCATTGTTATTTTAATCCCCTTTTCATTTCTTACGACTTACTGTACCATACCGAATGCAAATAAAAATAAATCATTTTTCAAGATTTCCTGCATTGTATACATTTAAAATCCATAGTCTTCATTGTGTACAAAAAATATTTATTTCGTAAATTATCCTTTTATTTTTTTCTAAAACATTACCGATGCGCCGATAGGCTTTTTAAGCAGCTAATTGTGCATATAAATTGCAATATAAATCACGAAATTTTAAAGAGTTTTATTGTTGTGTTACTAGATAAGAAAAAGAAAAAATAAAGCTGTAGAAGTTAAAATATAAAAGTCTTTGTAAATCATAATATACTTTAACCTTGTTCTTCTATAAAATTCCTTTCATTAGCAGACAAATATTAAAGCTCATTAAAGACGGAATGTTTCTACTGAAGTAATGCTGTGACACAGGAAAAGTTTCAATTAAAAGAGTGATTATTTTTTAACTGAATAAATATTTTCTTCTGTTAGCTACCTCTTAAGTTTTGAAGAGAATAACTATTATTTGATTGATGTGAAAACAGTCCTTTTTTTCAAATCGGAAGAATTCTCATGAAATTCTCACAATTCCCGTGACGCATACTTCACGCTAGGTCGAAATGGGTTAAGAATTTAACCTTAATACAATTAATTCAAACATTTATATCATACCTAAAATGTAACATTTAACAAGAAACTTATCGTAAAACCGTTACACTGTGTAAAGCAATAGTTAATTTAGAATCTCAAGGTAAATAATTCTGGAAAGTTTACTCGCCCTTATCCATCTGCGGTGCCTTTTCGAAATATACCTTAACAAATTGTGTTCTCTAGCTAGCGTAATCAACCATTCCCAAGTGTTTACTTGTTAGACAAATGGATTTTCCTCCTGTCTGCGTAATCACTTCGAAAGGAAACTCATTCGCAGAAAGTAAACTCCAACAGCTCTCGGAAAGATAGTTCTGCTAAAAGTTCTGAAGTGATTACGCTAACTTAGAATTGAGGTTTAATTCTAGTGGTAAATGGGAAACTTTATCTTTAGCCTAATGCATTTTTCATAAGTAGTATTAGATTAGTAGGCGTTAATGCGTAAATAAGGAATTCGAAGTGTTATCTGGCACTAAAATGGAATTGCAATATATTTTAATCAAACATTTTGATACAATTATTTCAAGTTAACTTTGGAATTTTAAATGTGCAATTACTTTATGAAAACACATAAATTAGAAACTAAATATTTATTTTATTTCATAGTATTTTCTGGTAGATAAACCTATTTGTTGTAGAGATAATAACAGTAGGTAAATTTGAGGAAATAAACAACTACTTAACGCCAAATAGTGCTCTATGGCACCTAAATCCAAGATTTCCGTAAGACTTCTGGTTCTGGGAAACACGTAGTAGGTCTTTTTACATTACTTGGTGTAAAGTAGTCGCCTTCAACTGACATGTTCGATAGTTAACAACGCTAAAATTATATATTATAGTAAGATATGCTACAGATAAGAATGAATAAAGTTATATTTACGGGATAGTATAGTACGGGATAGTAAAAATCAGTAATTTAGATTGCATAAGTACACTAATTCTTAAAATTAAATGAGTTAATAAATCTACGCTGTGCAGAGAGGGTATTAAAGATGAATTTGAACTATGTTTAACAGAGCAGGAATGGATAGATATGAAACATTATAAAATAATTCTACACAGTTAGCATAGACATGAAAATTAAAATATAAATATCCTTATTACACAACTAAAAACGTAGATAGATATTTTAACTGGGATTAAAATATCTTAAAATTAAATGAGTTAATAAATCTAGGCTGTGCAGAGAGGGTATTAAAGATGAATTTGAACTATGTTTAAAGGAGCAGGAATGGATAGATATGAAACATTATAAAATAATTCTACACAGTTAGCATAGACATGAAAATTAAAATATAAATATCCTTATTACACAACTAAAAACGTAGATAGATATTTTAATTGGGATTAAAATATCTTAAAATTAAATGAGTTAATAAATCTACGCTGTGCAGAGAGGGTATTAAAGATGAATTTGAATTATGTTTAACAGAGCAGGAATGGATAGATATGAAACATTATAAAATAATTCTACACAGTTATCATAGACTTGAAAATTAAAATATAAATATCCTTATATACTAAAAACGTAGATAGATATTTTAACTGGGAACTTTAGTTTCTGTAGATAAAAAATAAAATTGACGATACTCGCAAACATTCGCCAACTTGTTATAGGTTGTAAGCATTTAGAGACGAAATCAATACGCTCCATCATTAGAGTCTTCAGAATAATAAAAAGAGAATATTTTACGTATAGCGTTTTATGTCGAATTATTTGTGTGAGGTATGTCTACAGTTGCAAGGCGAATTTGATATACCTGATTCTAAAATTATGAATAGAATTATTTATTTGAAATTTTAAGTTTATTGCCTAATGAATCGTGCTTAGTTTAGAATATTTAGAGCATTAAAAATTTTCGAGTTTAACGATAGCGTTTACATATTTAATTTTTATTTTATGACCGGCGTTGAACTGTCGACCCGATACTGAGTTTACGACTGCTAATGTTCAACTCCGGAGCCTTATAATTTTGAACCCAATCCAGAAGACAGGAAAACTCCTGGATCAGTTATTGGTAGTGATTTGCCTGCGTGGGGGACTTTTTTATTAAACGAACCCACATTTGCCTTACATGGAGAAGAAATACACGAAAGCATTCCATTATTAGTCCGATGACAAAGATATTCTAACTCATGATCGGCTTAATACTGAGGATATTTTACGTCAACATTGTGGTCTGTGCGAGCCGGGAGCAAAATTCGTTTCAACCATCTCCCCTGGGATTCAAACCTGGGAAACCTCATGGAAAGGCTACCGCCTATATTCCTAGAGCCACCGTAGCTCTACATTTACATATTGAAGTAATGTTCTGTTTTATGGCAGATGCGATTCAAATGTTTACCAAGTTACAGAGAGAAGAAATAAATAATCCATGTAGGCCTTAATTCCATAGAGGTTAGTATTTTTATTAAACATTACTAGTCTCGAATGATAAAGTTATATAAATATCTATATTTCCCAATAATTGGACAAACATTCATTCTACCTAAAGGATGTGCAAATTTTTATTTTTGAAATTTAAGTAAACTATCAAATTGTTCATTCATTTTGATTTGTATAAAGTTTATAAAATGTAACGAATGCGTTTAACTATTCATTTATTTAAACTAATTTCCTTTCTCAAAGTTTATTTTGAAATAAAGATGATATAAAAGATTAAATCAAAGATGCAAGGTCTTGTTTTACTTAGCATTTATTTTTAATGTACCTCTAACCCATTTTACTGACCCTTTCTGAAATATACTTCGAAATAAATTTATATTTGTTTTATGTTACTTTTAGAGCCTTAAAATGCTTTCAAATGAACTTTTATTCATTTCATTTGCGAATTTTTATTACCTAAAGGTAATTTGTTAAACTCATTTCTTATTTTCATTCTCCACATTTTAACAGGAATAATACATGTGTAGGTATCTATTTCATCCTTTATTTCCCTCCAACAGCTTTCAAATATAAAAATACTCCGAAATTAAATTGTTAAATAATAATGAGCTTCAACATTACACTTCAGAGCACTCTAACAATGAACAAGTGCATTTGCATAAAGAAAATATTCGGATGTAGCAAATGAAGTAGGCATTAAAAATTATAATTAAACAGCTAAATAGCGTTGGTGTAAGAAATACGTCTAAATTATGCTCATCATGCATCATTTATTTAACTTACTAAAACCAAGATTTCAGATTAAATAATTGTTTTCTCTAAATCATTTATTTCAAAATGTATTGTTAAATGAAATCAGAAATTTTCTGATTTGTTATAAATATTTTTTTTATTTATTAAAAAAATTAATTTCATTTCATTTAGTAGTACTTTGACTAAAGGGAAGTCGTTTCTATAATGTGTAAAAAAATAACAGCATATGGTTACTGTCTTTTCTATTTATTTTGTAAATATTTAATAATATCATAAATGCTTCAACATAATATCAGGTTATAATTTGATTACTTTGATTAACCTAAATTTTGAATGTTAAGTATTTGTTTCAGAGTTTTCAGAATATATATA